>NC_056737.1:988372803-988380303 GCF_019279795.1 Protopterus annectens | reverse complement strand
CTCCAAAGAAGAAATGGAAGCAACTTCCACCCCCCCCAACACAACCGAAATGACACATAGCCAACAAACTCACTGTGCCACTCAACCACAGCCCATAAGGCATAACAACGTACCCAACACTCTAGTCATAGGTGACTCTATAGTCAGGCACACTGATGTTCCACTCACCAGGCTAAACAAGGAGAAAATTACTGTCAGCTGCCTGTCGGTTTCCAGGATCTGCCACATAACGCACACACTCAGGTCACTCCACAACAAGTACAAATATGACTCTGTCATTGTCCATGTTGGTGTGAAAGACCTGAGATGTACCTCCCTGGACTACATGACAAGAGACATGGAGGAGCTCTCAAATCTTGTAGCCCAGGCAGGTATGACCCTAGCCTGAGTAGCATCCTGCCATCACCCAAAATGATACCACAGTACAAGGACAAAATTATTGACTTCAACAATTGGCTAAGCTTCTGGTGTCATTCTAAAGGGATCCAGTGTCTGTCTACCTGGGATGACATGATTGACAGACCACAATGCTTTGCCAGAGATGGCCTGCACCTTACGCCCTTGGGATTCTGGATACTGGCTAAGGCTCTTCCCACCACTATAGTGCCTTTTTTTAGGCAAGGCTCAAATGACAAATTCTCCACCATAACAGGTACAAGCAAGCAAAATTTGAGGGTAATGCTACTCAATACTAGAAGTCTAAACCTCAAAATGCCCTCACTTAGCATCTTAATTAACCGTTCCCTACAAGAATGCATAGTTCCCCAAATTTGGAAACAAGCCTTTATTATACCACTACACAAAGGTGGTAACAATAATAATGTCACTAATTTCCGTCCCATAGCCATCCTGTCCCCCATTTCAAAAATCCTTGAAAAATGTGTGCAACTTCAACTCCTTCCCCACCTCCTAGACAATAATCTTATAACTCCCACACAGCACAGTTTCAGACCTAATCATAGCACCATGACTGCCCTTCTCTCCTTCCTTGAAATCGTTAATAAAGCCCGCGACTCTGGACTAATTGTTTCCACCTTACTCCTTGATCTTTCCAAAGCCTTCGATACTATCTCACACAACCTGCTCTTAACTAAACTCTCCAAACTCTACCTATCCTCCTCCTCTTTGAACTGGTTCTCTAATTATCTATCTAACAGAAATCAAGCTGTAAAATGGAATAAAGCCACTTCCTCCTTCCTTAGTACCCCTACCGGAGTCCCACAAGGCTCCACACTGGGTCCCCTTCTCTTCAATATCTTTATCAACGATTTCCACAAATCAATCCCTTTCTCTAGCATCATCCAATACGCGGATGATTCTACTATCATCTGCTCTGCCTCTTCTATCACTTCACTACAAAAACTTACTCAAGATGCCTTCTCCTCCACAGAGCAATGGATGCTAAGCAATCATCTAGCTCTAAACGCTACCAAGACCAAACTAATGTTATTTACTCCTCCAAAGTTACTCCTCCGACATAAATTCATTCTTAATTACTAGTCAAAGCAACACACCTCTCGAAACAGTATCAGAGACCAAACTACTTGGGGTCCAAATCGACAACCAACTTAAATTTAACTCCCACCTACAAACGAACATCAAAAGCGCATCAAAACTTGGCATGCTTTATAGACAGAATACCTACTGCAATTCTCACATCTGCCACTAAAATCACTCTCTCTCTTCCTTCCTTATCCCCTCCCTTCTCTATGGGGCCCCACTACTTACTAATCTTCAGTCCTCACTAATAAAACAGCTTACCTCCTGCTATAACAAAATTGCAAAGTTAAGCCACCAGCCATAAGTCTTCCACTCACCACTGTCTCTCCTCCATAAACTAAAATAGCTAGAACTTCCCAAACAACTAACTTACACTCAACTAACTCTAGCCCATAAGCTTATTCTAAACCCTTCCCTCTGTCCCTCCCTTTCCTCTGCCTTTAAAATGCACCTACCTAACAGAGTTCTAAGGTCTAATAATCAAAATCTACTAGAAGTACATAAACCTACTCTATCCCCAGGCAAAACTTCTTTCATTCAGCCCCGATCGCCTCTGGAACTCCTTACCACCAAACATCCGCACCACCTCTAACCACTCTACCTTTAAGAAGTTGCTTTTCCTACACCTAGCATCACAGTGGGAATGCTCTTGCTCCCACCCCACATAACTAACTCTACTTAATGTCCTTTTAATATCACATCCTTCTTTTTAGCTACTATACTTTGTTCTCTAATTTGTACTAATTGTTTGCATTGTTCTATTGCTAACATATTTTTCTCTCAATGTATTAATTGTATGACTGCTATTATATATCTGAATAGTTTCACATTATTCTGACTACATTGTAATAATAACGTTCTGTCCCTAGACTGTCTCTGTTGAATATTATATGTATTTTTTTTTTTTTTTCTGGAGCTTTTCTCCCCAGGACTCCATTGAAAACGGGTTCTTTAAGGCCCAATGGACTATCCTGGTAAACCAACTGCAATAAATAAATAAATAAATAATAAATAGGAGAGGGAGGAGCTGTTTTTTTTTTTTTTTTTTTGGGGGGGGGGACGATAAGATTGTAGGTGGCATTAGGAGAAGGAATAGCTAGCTACTCAAAACTGAGTCCTGGCAGGTGAATGCATGCACATGAGGAGACTTGCATATAAGTAGCACAGCACTTCATAGACATATATATTGCTTTCCAGGTATCACAATCTCAAGTATATTCACAACAGTAACCATTTTGGTGACATCTTCCAAAAACTAAACGACACACATATACGTTAGCAATAATGCTTCCACCCACACATTGCTTTCTTACATTCAGTGTAGCAGATATTATTCTTATTGTCTTCAGTTGGGTTTCTATGGTAACATTTAAATGTATTTGACTGTTGTTTTAATAAGTTCCACTACTAAATCTCAAGGAACAAAAACCCAGGAAACTACAATGCCAAAAACAAATGCAAGAAAAACAAAAGGGTGAACATTCAAATTAAAAGTGTTTTATCAGGCCTATGTACTTCTAATATGGGAGAAAATGTCCACACCCCAAACGTCTATCTATGGTCACACAAAGATGATGGAGGAATCTCCCAAAGCAAATGGATCAATGCTGGCACAACACAGAACCCCCCACCCCCGCAATGATTTCCTATGGAAAATGTTGGGAAAATGAGTGAGTGCTGGGGCTGGATTCAAATCAATGGACTATGCTCATGCAAGTAACCACAGGAAAGCACTGCAAATATATAAGGTATATAAATAGAGTTCCAAAATCATATTACTATGTGCTAAAAACCTCTTCTACTAACTCTCTGTACTGTGCAACGTTTTAAGGTGCTATGTGAAAAATATGGATTGTGATTGAGACCTGTAAATACATTGAGTCATTCATCACTGAGGCCTCACAATTCTAAAACACAAGGTAAATTTAATTTTATTTTACCTCTCGGGACAAAACAACAAACTGAAAGAAGTTTAGACATGCAGTTACAAAAGCCGAAGGCTAAAAGAGACAGGCTTTCCCCTGCCCATCTCAGAAATGCATGTTAACCCTAACTTTAACCCTGCCTCTGCCTCAACCTCAATCCCACACTGTACATTAAAAAATACTTCCTGTAACACTGCCACTACACAAGATGCACACATACACAAAAGCATATATCAACATGCACTACAAGCATAAGATTTAGCCCTTACCTAATCTGACCCTAACCCGAATGCACACACACTCACATACAAGCACACAACACCTATACCCTTAGCTAACCCTTATGCTAACCCTAATATCCAAAAATATATGTACCCTCTCTAACCTCCTCCAAATCCCCCACACCTCACTTTCAAAGAAATGGCACTTTGAGATATCAGACATTTGACTATCTGAATATTCGACAATTTCTACTTTCCCTAGCATTAGTTGAACAAAGCAAAATTCAACAAAATGTATGCCAACCCTTACAATATATTTCTAATGAAAATGAACAGTAGATAAGATGGCCTGGTTTTATTGTGGAGATACTAATTTGGTGCATTCACATTCTTTATAAGTCCCTCAAGTCTTTATGTTTACTGTTATATTTTTAAGCTACTAACTGAAAATAATAACTTTTAAAGGAATAGTGGGGCAGCATGCATAACTCGCATAATTCTGACTAATTTTGCAAACCAAAAGGGTACCCTTCTAAATACTTCAGTTCAGGGATATTCTCTTTTAAGAAGAGGAGGCATTTTGTTTTGGTTAAGCTGATATGTTCATTTTCAAGTTATCTGTCTTGGTACCAGGTCCCAGAGTAGGAGGTTCTGGTTATTATGGGCTTACTGTTCTCTTTGTCATTACAGGTTCTACAGCATCTGTTACTTAAAACTGTATAACCAGATATGACTCATTTGCTACTGCTATATTAAATAAAAAAAAAATCACTTTATGCATTGCCACTTAGCTAGGGTTAACGTATTCCCTGCGCCATAAAGTCTGCTCTTCAAATTTTGGCTTAGAACTAGCTAGTTTTTTAGTTTTAGCACTCAAATCTGTTTCTTTGAGATCAGCACTTGTTCAGAACTCGTAAGCACTAAATAAGCTACAAATTACTAGAGCACTCAACCTTCCTCACTTGTCTAGAGGAAAATCATTTTTAGTACTTAATAAATAAGCACCTATCCAGGCATGTCTATGGGTCAGCTCCCGGTGTTTTCTCCTCTCTACCTGATGAATCTGGGCATCTTGGGGCAATGCAGCAATTGCCTCATGTACACAGACAACCCTCTCCTCCTACCACCCAACACTACAACCTGTGAGAGATGCAGTTATATAGTCAAACTGGAAGCAAAGCTCTCTTCATCCAAGACTGGACTCGACAGTCAAGAGGAGAAGGTAAACACTTGCACCACACCACACTCATCACATAGTGCCTCAAAACCTACACCACCAAAACACACACATAGAAACACAAAACACACACCTACATTCACTGAGGCTCTCAATAAAAATCTGCCCAAGCAACAGAGACCTCCAAAGAAGAAATGGAAGCAACTTCCACCCCCCCCCAACACAACCCAAATGACACATAGCCAACAAACTCAGTGTGCCACTCAACCACAGCCCATAAGGCATAACAACGTACCCAACACTGTAGTCATAGGTGACTCTATAGTCAGGCACACTGATGTTCCACTCACCAGGCTAAACAAGGAGAAAATTACTGTCAGCTGCCTGTCGGTTGCCAGGATCTGCCACATAACGCACACACTTAGGTCACTCCACAACAAGTACAAATATGACTCTGTCATTGTCCATGTTGGTGTGAATGACCTGAGATGTACCTCCCTGGACTACATGACAAGAGACATGGAGGAGCTCTCTGATCTTGTAGCCCAGGCAGGTATGACCCTAGCCTGAGTAGCATCCTGCCATCACCCAGAATTATACCACAGTACAAGGACAAAATTATTGACTTCAACAATTGGCTAAGCTTCTGGTGTCATTCTAAAGGGATCCAGTGTCTGTCTGCCTGGGATGACATGATTGACAGACCACAATACTTTGCCAGAGATGGCCTGCACCTTTCGCACTTGGGATTCTGGATACTGGCTAAGGCTCTTCCCACCACTATTGTGCCTTTTTTTTGGCAAGGCTCAAATGACAAATTCTCCACCATAACAGGTACAAGCAAGCAAAATATGAGGGTAATGCTACTCAATACTAGAAGTCTAAACCTCAAAATGCCCTCACTCGTGGCACTCCTTAAATTGGAGGACATCGACATCTGTGCAGTGACACAGACTTGGTTCAAGGTTCCAGAGAGCACTCCTGCATTACCAGGCTATAATTCATACCACAGCTTTCGGCCACCTATCCTGGACCGAAACACTAAAGGCAGAGGCAAGTCCATATTCATTAAGGATATCCACACTTCCAGGCTAGTTGCTCAGCATAATGCATCCGATATTATCCAAGTGCAACTAACTCTAGGCAAGACCGCAATCCAAGTTGTAGCTTGCTACAGATCCCCCACCATGCCCCAGGATTCCCACTCCTCATTTCTTGATACATTGGAAAATATTAGGGTACAACCCAACACCCTAATAATGGGCAATTTCAACTACCCCACCATTAACTGGGAAAACTACTCATGTACCAACTCTTTTGCTCAACGTTTTCTGGAATTCATAAATTCCAATGCCTTGGATCAAATTATCAACACCCCCACCAGGGGCAGCAATATCCTAGACCTGGTCATTACCAACATGGGCAACTGGTGTTCCACACCAGAGGTCAATTTCTCATTGGTCAGATCCAACCACAAGCTAATAACCCTAGACATCCAAATCCCACCCACACCCACCATTAGGGAAACCGCCTAAAAATGTCTCCAAAGCCAACTTCATGCTTCTTAAGACAGAAGTGGCAAACTTCACAACACCCATGCAGATGGACAATAGAGGTACGACTGCTGAATCCTACACAAATGTACTCTATAGGCACTTACACAAGTGCATGGATTGTGCTATCCCTAACAGAACTAAGATGCTATCCTCCGAAAAAAGTAAATCAATCTGTTGGTCTCTGCCATAAACAAACACTACAACAGAAGAAAGAAACTGCTGCAAAAAAGAGCAAAATCCCATGATTGGAGGAACTCCCCGGTCAGTCTGAGTAAGAAGCTGAGATGCCTTATAAAATCCTCCAAATCTAGTTACAAAAACAAAATCGCCACTGTTTCTAAAGACAACCACAAAGCATTCTATAGTTATGTCAAGACTCTCAATGGCAACACTCAGATCAGCTCTGAGTTACAGCACAATGGCACTAAATATACAGAACCAACTGATATTGCCAACATCCAGGCAGATAGGTTCAATGCTAACTTTACCCCCCTCTCATCCCCTAAAGGGCCCATCTCAATACCAGAAGAATGCAAAGTTCCTGTAATCATGGCTGCACAGGTAAAAACCACACTCTCCAAAGCCAAGAACACAGCATCCATGGGACCTGACAACATTCCAGGCTGCGTTCTACATGAACTACAGAATGAACTGGCACCCCACCTAAGTACTATGTTCAATCCTAGCCTCACCTCAGGCTTTGTGCCCACTGAATGGCACACAGTGACAGTTATTCCACTCCACAAAGGGGGATCCACCACAGACCCTGGGAACTACCACCCCATTAGCCTGATGAGCCTGGTCTGCAAAGCCATGGAACGTATCATCATGGAATTTATAAACAAAGACATTGGTAATCTCCAAACTCTCGACCCCACCCAGTTCAGGTTTGTGAAAGGCAGATCATGTCTCCTAAACCTGATAGACTTATTTGAAGCAGTCGCCAAACCCGTAGATGAGGGTAATCTGGTTCACACAGCCTCTCTACATCTCGCCAAGGCTTTTGACACCATCCCTCACTCTGGAATTATAGATAAACTCACTAAACTAGGCATAAATCCCTATGTCACAAGATGGGTTGCCAACTGGCTCACTGACAGAAGCAACACTGTGAAAGTAGC
>NC_056737.1:988352803-988365303 GCF_019279795.1 Protopterus annectens | reverse complement strand
ACACATCTTGGGTACCCATATACTTCCTGGGTACCTATACACCTGTTGTGTACCCGTACACCTGCTGGGTACCCATACACTTGTTGGGTACTCATACACCTCTTGGGTACCCATATACCTCCTGGGTACCCATACACCTGCTAGGTATGCATATACCTGCTGGATACCCTGCTGGGTACCTATACACCTGCTGGGTACCATGCTGGGTACCCATACACCTCTTGGATACCCATACACCTCTTGGGTACCCATACACCTGCTAGATATGCATATACCTTCTGGATACCTTGCTGGGTACCCATACACCTGCTGGGTACCCTGCAGGGTACCCATACACCTGTTGGGTGCTCATACACTTTCTGGGTACGCTGCTGGTACCTATACACCTGTTGTGTACCTATACACCTGTTGTGTACCCATACACCTGCTGGGTACCCATACATTTGTTGGGTACTCATACACCTCTTGGGTACCCATGCACCTGCTAGGTATGAATACACATGCTGGGTACAGTGATGGGTACCCATACACCTGCTGGTTGTCCATAAACCTGCTGGGTATCCCTACACCTGTTGTGTACCCATACGCCTGCTGGATGCCCATACACCTGCTGGGTACCCTGATGGGTATCCATACACCTGTTGTGTACCCATACACCTGCAGGATGCCCATACACCTGCTGGGTCCCCTGCTGGGTATCGATACACCTGTTGTGTGCTCATACACCTGCTGGGAACCCACACAGCTGCATCAAATACAGCTTGTTGTAATGTAGGGTTTACAGACTGCAATACCCGGTTCCTGAGTACTTCACATCTTCCCATTCAGGGCTTCATAGGCTCCCATGGTGCATTGCTTGAATGTTTATAAAGTGTTCTAGATCACTCTGGCTCAGAGACTTTTGTGCTTTTCTCCTATCACTGGAATGCCACTGAAGACCTCTGTGCAGCACATAAGTATTGGGTGCACAGGCTGCTGTGCTGCACCCTGTCGCACAGTTAATGTCATCCCCTTGCCCTCATTTGTAGTCCTATGTCTGTTCTTCTGTCTGCTGCTGTCATGGCAAGTGAACTCACCTTAATCTCACCACAGTGCAAAAGCCCTTTGTAACTGAAATGAATGTAAATGACAGCTAGAAGATTCTGTCTGTAAAGCACATTGCTGTCAGTATAGTGGACTGGCTGGCCTCTCTGAAAAGACATCTGTGAATTTCATAGCCCATTTCCACCTACAAAATATTTTTTGCAGGACAGGAGATTAGCTACTCAACATTTCAATGCTAATTGTATTAACATGCATCATAAAAACAGATATATATATTTTACATTAATGTTTTACTTAACACTCAGAAATATTACTTAGGGGTCTTTTAATTTGCTTAGAGGATTGCAATGATTCACCTACAGCACACGACTGGTTTACTGAGACCCGCTGTGTAACAGCATGTAATAATGCATGTTAAAATGATTACTTAATTAGTATAATTAAATATGTTGGAAGATTTATACTGACACAAAACATAATCCATGTACGAGTCTTTCCTGGTAATGCTTTAGATGTCTGCACATACTAAGCCAAGAGTAAAATTACATCTGCAGGACAGTATTTATGCAAACATCTGAACTTTGTTTATCGAGGCCTCTGACAAGTGCTCTGTTAACCATAATGAATGTTTTTCTTTTATATCCTTTGAATTTTCTTTTTAACTTCTGACTTTAATGTGGCATTATTTGCTGTTTGACAGGCTTTTGAGTGAAACCTCACACATCTGTTGGCCAAAAACAACATGGATCCATTCTTGGTGCCACAATACTGGCCACGTGTAACCCCAGCCATGACTCTGTCAATTTCTAATGCTTCGGGCAACTGAACTGAGACAGAGATATAGAATGAGAGAGAGAGAGATTCCTCCAAATTTTACTGGAATGCGTTTTTGTTATTACATTAGTGGTAAGGGTTAGTCATTTTCTTCCTGGGATTTGGTTTCACATACGACAATCCTACAACACCATAAGACCTGTTGTAAAGAAAGTTTTCATACAAACCAAACTTCTCTGCTTGTTCTAAATGCAAACTGTGCACTCATTTTATTAATTTATCTATTGGATAAACTAAGCATAAACTCTAAAATAGCCACTTAAACCAAAATTAACTATACAACTCATTCTTTAACCGAAGTCAAGTGCAAAAACCCAACAATATTTGGATTTAGTCCACAATACTTCTGCCTGCTCTGAATGATAGGAAATGCTGAATAACCTAGCTGGTGAATTTAGTTCATGCTTTACTTTACCCATAGTTATAGATGTTCCACAGATTCCAGAGTCTCAACCAGCCCCTATAATCACTATGGAGCAACTCATCTCTGTTGTCTCAAAATCTAAGAATGCCTCATCCATGGGCCCAATTAAACAAGGTTGCTTGGTTATCAGAGCCAAATACAACCTTTTTAAAGTCTTATTTAACCCCTTTAAATTAAACTCTATATTGATAAAATTCCTGAAGCCTGGAAAACAGCCACTGTAATGCCATTATACAAGGGTGACCCAACCACAGACACTGGTGACTATAAGCTCATTAGTCTCACTAGCCTCATACATAAAGCTATGGAGAGTATTATCTCAGACCTTATTAATCTGGACAATGAAAACCTCTTATCTCTGAGCTGTCATCAATTCAGTCTTGTTAAGGGAATGTCCTGCCTCTTTAACTTCATAATTTCTCTGAAAAAAAGTCACTGAAGCAGTGGATAGCAATACATGTAGCATATCCAGACCTGGTCAGTGTGCTTGACACTATTCCCAAACAAGCAATATTGGTAAGACTTGCAAACCCTTAAGTTGTTAGGTGGACATCTCATGTGGTCAGAATGTTAACTGTCACTTAAGAAAACAAAGAGCTACCAGTGGTGTATCACAGTGCTCAGTTTTGGGCCCTCTCCTAATTAGGATTTATTTCTCAGTCACTTCTGTCCTGAAGTTATCTAAGTTTGCAAACAACTGTAAACTGGGTGTTGTTAGCTGATCTTTCATTGAGCCAAAACTACTCTAACATGGATTATACCATGTTAATAATTGCTGCCTGGACAAAGTACAGTTGTGTACACTTACCATAAATGTAGATGTTCGAGAGTATTCACTGTTGCAGTCATTACATTTGGGGGTTATCTGCTTGTAGGTAGCCCTCAGTCACCCTGATTATTAAAGTCTTGGGTCCTGTGTTGGTTGCTGTCTCATCTTTCATGATGTCAGATAGTCAGAGGTATAAAGCATGAAGCCGACACCATTACATCAGTTTTTCTTGCCCCAGATGTCAGGTGCCCCCATAATGGGAAGCAATTATATACAAGGTTACACCTCCAACAAAAAGTAAATACATCAGAAAGCTTTAAGCATAGTAAACAAGAATAGAGGTATAGTCAATAGAAGCCAGTGGGCTGGATGGAGGGTAACCAGGACTGCAACAGTGAATACACTCGAACATCTACATTTATGATAAGTGTACACAACTGTACTATGTTCTTCTTGCTTCACTGTTGCAGTCATTACATTTGGGTAGATTCCCAAAGCTAAGGAAGGGGAGGAGGCAATTAGATAGTATTAGGACCAGCTATAAGGCCCTGCAAGACTGCAGTGGCAAAACCAGCTCTGGATTTTGAAAAAATTGGCAAGTGGTAATGCATGGTGAAGGTATGTACAGAACTCCAGGTAGCAGCTTCTAGGATGTCCCTGATAGGAACACCTCTGAGAAAGGCAGTAGAGGTAGATGCAGCCCTGGTGGAATGTGGTCTTA
This sequence comes from Protopterus annectens, assembly GCF_019279795.1. Lineage (NCBI taxonomy): Eukaryota > Metazoa > Chordata > Ceratodontiformes > Protopteridae > Protopterus > Protopterus annectens. The sequence goes on along the minus strand of NC_056737.1, from coordinate 988,361,511 downwards.
TCCCCTGTGGGGTAGGTTTTCCATGGTGCTTTTAGCAGAAATTAATGCAGTGGCTTATCCACTTAGAAATGGTTTGCTTTGAAATTGCCTTCCCCTCTGCCCCTGCAGCAAATGCAACCAGCAGCTGTTCAGATTTCCTGAGAGGTTTAGTCCTGTCCAAGTAAAATCTAAGTTGTCTGTGCACATCCAAGGAGTGCAGTATTCATTCCCCTTTGTTCTGTGGATTAGAAAAGAAGGTTGGCAAATGAATGGATTGATTAAGGGCCACACTGGATACCACCTTAGGCATAAAGGAGGGATTGGTCCTGAGGGACACCCTGTCCGCATGAAAGATGATGAAAGGCTCCACTGCCATGAGGGCCTGTAATTCAGACATTCTTCTTGCTGAAATGATGGCTAGAAGGAAGGCTGTTTTCTAAGAAAGGAATTTCAACTCTGCATTTGCAGATGGCTGAAAGGGAGGTAGAGTGAGCTTTTCCAATACAAAGTTAAGGTCCCAGGCTAGAGTAGGGGCTCTCCTGGGTGGTCTTAAGTTTTTGGTCCCTCTGAGGAATTGCTTCAGCAGTGGATGAGAGATGAGGAGTGGCTCTGTATTATGAGCTGAAATGGCCGAGGCATGAATTTTGATGGAAGAAAAGGAAAGGCACTTGTGAAGCATCTCAGTTAAGTATTGAAGAATGTGCAGTAAATTGGGCACTGTTGTGTCCATCCCCTGAGTTTGGCTCCAGGAACAGAATGTTTTCCATTTTTCAGCATAGGATTTTCTAGTGCTAGGCCTCCTTGCTCCAGAATGACATCCATCACTTGCTTACTGAGGGATGGTAGCGGAGAGATCATGTAATTAGCCAGGCTGCCAGGTTTAGGGTTTGAAGCTGTGGGTGCAGAATCTGGCCCTCCTGCTGGGACAGCAGGGCAGGGGTCAGAGGCAGGTGCCATGGTTCCAGAAGTGACACACTGCACAGGAGGGGGGACCAGTGTTGGTGTGGCCAGTCTGGTGCAATAAGTATTGCCCTTGGTTTGTCCTGTTTGAGCTTTAGTATCACTTTGGAGAGGAGAGGCATTGGGGGAAAGGCATACACTGATAGGTTTTTCCAGGTGAAGGACAGGGCATCCACTTTCCAAGCTTGTCTGTGGGGAGTCCTTGTACAGAATTTGTCCAATTGGTAGTTCTGAGGGGAGGCAAACAGGTCTATCTCTGGGCTCCCCCATTTGTTTCTCAAAATGTTGAATATCTTTGGTTCCAGTTTCCACTCGTGTGGGTCCATGAGATTTCTGCTTAGGTCGGCTGCCAGTGTATTTAGCTTGCCTGACAGGAATTGAGCTTGTAGGTACACTTGGTAGCTCAAGGCCGTGTTCCACAGAGCCATAGCTAGTCTGCAGAGAGTAAAGGAGTGGGTTCCCCCCTGCTTGTTTATGTACCACATAACAGTGGTGTTGTCCATCTTTACCAATAACTGTCCTGGAAGAATGTGGTCCTTGAAGGTTGTCAGAGCATTCTGTATAGCTAACATTTCTTTTTGCTTGATATGTAGGTGCATTTGACTTGTGTTCCATTTGCCCTGAATGCATTGCCCTACCAAGTGAGCCCCCCATGCACAGTCTGATGTGTCTGTTATTAGGGTTTGGGCAGCAGGGGATAGAGTGAATGGCAGTCCCTTGTTGTGGTGGCAGGCCTCTGTCCACCAAAGGAACTCTGTATTTAAGCAAGGGATGATAGGAATCATTGATTCTAGGTCCTGAGAATGTTGACACCATAGGCTTTTTAGATACCACTGTAGTTTCCTCATATGCAGTCTTGCATAAGGAATTAGTACAATGCAATAGGCCATGAACCCCAGGGCTTGCAGTATTTTCCTTGCAGATAGCTGGGTCTTTGTGGCCAGTAGTTTGAAGTAGGCTATCAAATGAACTTGTTTCTCTAGCGTGAGGTAGGCCATCTGGGAAGTTATATTCAAGCTTGCTCCCAGGAATACAATTTGTTGGCAGGGTACTAGATGTGATTTCTTTTCGTTTATGGTATACCCCAGAGAAGTTAGCAATTTCTTTGCAAATACCAGATGATTTAATAGTATGTCCTGGCTTTCTGCCTGAATTAGACAATCGTCCAGGTATGGGTATATCTGAATATTTCTTTGCCTGCAAAATGCAATGACTGGAGCTAGGCACTTTGTGAATACCCTAGGCACAGTAGATAAGACAAAGGGCAGTGCAGAGAACTGATAGTGCATGTAGCCTGCTCTGAAGCGTAGGTATCTTCTGCAAGATTTCCTTATTGGGATGTGCAGGTAGGTTTCCTTTAAATCCAGTGTTGCCAACCAGGCATTTTTGCCTAGCATGGGAAGCAGCTGATGAAGAGTTAGCATTGTGCATTTTGGGATTACCAAAAAAAGTGTTTAGGATAGACAGGTCCAGGATAGGATGCCAGGAATTGTCTTTTCTGGGTACCAGGAAAAGTCTTTAGTAAAAACCTTGCCCCCATTCCTCTTCTGGGACAACTTGAATAGCCCTGATGCTTAGAAGAGAGAGAACCTGCTTTTGAGCCTCTGCCCACTGACTTGGGGGTAGATCTGGCCAACCGTTTGGGGTTGGTAAGGAGTGGAAGTGGAATCTGTATCCTTGGGAAACTACATTTAAAACCCATTTGTCTTTGGTAATGAATTCCCAGTTTTTTGCCTGCAGGGCGATCTTTCCCCCTAAAAGAACAGTCAGTTGAGCAGGGCTTGGAAGGTGTAAAGTTAAGTCATTGTGACAGTTTACCATAGGGAGGTGTCTTACTACTCCCAGCTTTGGAAGTGGGTGCCCCCCCACTGCTTAGGCCTGTAAGTACCTTGAGACTGAAGCCTGGGTGGTCTGCTGGTTCTGGGTTTGGACTGAGAAGGCCTGGAAGAGGCAGGAAAGGACCAATTCATAGAAGGCCAGTGCCTACTAAATCTGGGAGGCAGTACTTGCAGGAAATTTTTAACAGTTTGCATAGATTTAACTTTTTCCTCCATCTTTTTAAGTACTTCTTCTGCTTTGTTGCCAAACAGGTGGTCTTGGTTTAAGGAAGCATCTAGTAATTTAGCTTTAACATGATCTGGCAAAGATTGCTCCTTAAGCCAAGCATGCCTTCTAAGTATAGACCCAGTGACAGCAGCTGTCAAAACCACATCGCAAAGTATGTTTTCCAACTTGTTCAGCAGAATGCATTAAATCCTGTAAGTCTTTATTTTCAGCACAGTCAGGAATCAACATCATTTTCTGTTTAAGCAATCCAATAATATGCTGCTGATACTTTAACATATGAAACTGGCAGTTTAAGGCTCTAATGGCCAAAGTTGCAGAAGTGTATACCTTTTTACCCCATCTGCCCAGGGCCCTGGAATCTCTATCAGAGGGGGTAGGGTTTTTGGCAGTAGTAGCCTTAATGCCTTTGGGTCCCTGTGAAATGGTCTCAGGATCCGCAGTAGGATTTTTAAAAAGGAATTTGTAAAAGAGTCAGGTACTCTGTAATACCTGTCGGGTTTTCTGGGAGCCAGAGGTAAAGTGTCAGGGGCCAGGCTAGATTCTAAGAAGTCATCATCTACAATGTCCAGTATAGGAGGGATAGCTAAAGGCCAGAGTTGAGGCAGGAGTAAGAATTCCCTAAGCCTCTTTTTGGAATCAGAGTAATCCTGGCTTTCCCAGAAGAAATGCTCCCTAAGAGCATGCAAAGTTTAACCAAAAGAGAAACCCTCTGGAGGGGAAGCAGAGGAAACTAAGTCCTCTGCATCAGAATCCTCATAGGTAGATAAGGGCAACTCCTGGTTATCAGAGAAAACAGAAGTTTTAGAATCCTTGTCAGAAGAATCAGAAGGAAAATCAGTTCTAGGTCTCTTGGAGGGAGATGGGTGGCTTCCCCTGATTAGAGTAATAAGGTCTTCAGCCATTCTTATAATTTATTTTTTAGGTATAGGGGGCTGACCATGTGGTCTGGGCATCAGTTTTCTAGACGTGGATCGAGTTATAGGCCTTGAAGAAGAAGATGGTGTTGGTTTAATATGCGAGTCAGTAAGCCTGAATGCACCCTCAGAAGCCGGTGCCTGCACAGCGGCTCCAGACCCATCCAAGGTAGAGACATCCACAGGTTCCACAGTCAAAGAAGCATATTGCGGCATACCGGACTCCAAATGAGTCTCAGTAGAGGTCTGTGAATCTGAAGTAGCAGGTATCAGGGGCTGCAAAAGCTCCTCACTGAGTACCGGCGAACTGGCGAATAGCTTAGGAGAAGCATCGTTGGCAGCTTTGGAACTATGCGGTCTGTCTCTGTCTTTATCTTTGCATTTTTTCAGAATGTCAGTAGTCAGGTGGCTTACCAAAGCCATTTCTGGATAATTGAACCGAGTACCAAAATATTTAGATGCGAAAATGAACCGACGACGAATAGTTCAAGGTTTGAATAAGGCACAAAACCGACAGCGAGGTATGTCGTTGTCTGGGCCTAAGCAAGGAATGCAGTACAAATGAAAATCTTTATGAGGTATTTGCTTTCTACAAGAAATACAATTGTTAACTTTTACTGACATCTGTTTAGAGCAAGAAAAAGGATCCTCAACGGGTACTTAGCTTAGGTGAAGTCTTCGGATCTGAAACTCAAAAATGAGAATTTCAGGAGTCAGCCGACCAGCACTTGTGAACTGCTTCTGCTTCAGGCGCCGCACGGCAAGAAAGACTGATGAAATGGCATTGGCTGCATGCTTTATACCCCTGACTACCTGATGTCATAGAAGATGAGACAGCATCTGACTCAAGACCCAAGACTTTGGTAATAAGGCCGACTGAGGGCTACCTGCAAGAAGATAACCCCCAAATGTAATGACTGCAACAGTGAAACACGAAGAACATCTGTCTTAAATTAGATGTAAAAATATACTACAGTTAATTCTGGTAAACAAAAACATTTTTACATTCCATATAGGTGAGTAGGAAGCCATTTTATATAGATACATATGATTTGGTAGGAGTAAAGACATAGAAATTGTTAAACTGTGTATGGATTGTTAAACTTATTCTCAGACACAACAGATTATAGACGTATTTACAAAATCTTTTGGAAAGCAGTTTGGCTCCAAAAAGGGAGTGATAAACTGTCCTAGTGGCATTTAGGTAACGTCAGACACTGAAATCAAATTAGATTAAACACCAAAAGAACTATGCAAACTGGACCCAAACAAAGCACAGAGAGGATATGGAATTAGTAATAATGACCCGAGAGCACTTTGGCATGAACTTACAGTACCAATATATCTGCTGTTTACTAGGTCATATAAAATGGTGAGATTCCTTATGATTGGAGACATGTACTTGTTAAACCTGTCTTATAGGAAAGGGAAGCCCATAGGTTTACTTTCATGTTGTGAAAATATAATAGAGAACGTTATATTATATAAATTATTGCCAGAACTGGAAACGTTGGGACTTGAAACCATATATCAGCATGCATATGTTGAAAATAGATCTATAACAACCTGTAACATGATGTTATATAATAATATAAAACAGCTATACATGAAAATTTGTGCTGTGATGTAATTTATATAAATTTAACTTCAGCGTTTGGTAAGGTCATACACAAACACTGATCAATAAATTAGAACAATTAGGTACTGATGTACTCTTAATAAGATAGATAGCTGCATGGCTTACAAATACGACATGGCAGGTTTTATACATCAGTTGGACAGGTGAAATTCTTGGTTACATTCAAAGTGTCCCACATGGCTCTGTCCTAGGTCCATGCTTGTTTGGATTGTATCTTTCAGGTCTATGTTTTTCATTTGAGGTGTTCCACAGTCTGTATGCAGATGACATGAAAATGGGTAAACTGATTAGATGCATTACAGATAGGGCATTTCTGCAAAAGAGCTTGACTAAGGTATGGGTAACTGGGTAGGCAAACTAATACATACAAATCTTTTCAAGCCATATGACAGGTCACAAGGCTACAGAAAGAACTGCATGCTATTTAGAGTACTTAATAAACAATACATTTTGGTAGGTGGGAGGAAATCAGAATGTTTTAAAGAAACGTATATGGATGTACACAGAATTTACAAAACTCACAAAGTTTCTTCAGTTTTCTATAATACATTTTCACCTAAAACTGTTCCCCAGTCCAGTCCATCCATTTGCTAGATTTAAGTTTCTATTGATCTCCCAGCAACTGACCACTATGGGGAGTAATTAAATAACACTGTTGAGCCATACAAGAGGTGTGAAGCTGCAGTTAGTAATATTATTGGACTAGTGGGCTAGTGCAATGCATGATGGGAAATGCAATCCACTACTTTAAAAAGACTTTTAACAACTGTGGAAGAAAACTACCAAAAGGAAAATACCTTGTACTTGGCTGTAGTATCTCGGGCAAATCTCTGGGTCACATAAGGCATAAGTACCATGTTACAACCTAGTGCTGGACCTCTGATGAAACAGGGCTCTACTGGGCCAAGAAGATCCAGCTGGTCTAAGACCAGCCCTGTATATGTCGGTTTAGTATTTTTTGAGACATTAGCAGTTGTGCAGTGCAGATGTATGCTAAAGAAGCAGATATATTTTTATTTTGTTTATTTCATTTATTTTGTGGGGGCTTATACAAAGTGAAATTTGTTATCAGTACTGCCCTGTTATGCTTTATTCATGCAATTTCTTCATTTGCAGACACCTAAGTATGTTTTAATGAGCCAAACCAGAAATTTAAATAGGGATCAACTATGTTAGCAGCATATGCTTGTAACATGTTCACATCTGTTAATTACATTCCGGTATTATCCTCCTGACCACTATTAGTGTCATCTTAATTCTCATATTATACAGTCAACTGTACGAAATCCAAAGTCCCAGAGGAGAGCTAATATAATCCTTACATTTGCAACATTCTAGCAATGCTGTGGTGGAAGGCTTTCTCTATATTTATGCATCTGTGTATGTTTGTGTGAGTTTGTGTGCGTGTGTACATTCCTAATTTGAGATTTTCTCAAGGCACTCTAGTGAATGTGATCCAATAAAATGTTAGGAATCACTCATCTTGCCAAACGTTGCTATGCACTTAGCCTAGCACATACAACAAATCTTTGCTTTACTCAAAAGTGCGGCAATGGTCATCATTTTAATGGATGTCAGTGCAAAGGCCATGGGAAAATCATTTTATAAAGCTAGTTTATGGAAGTATTGCTTTTGGAGTGAAATTATGCTTTATGGTGGTCACACTTTCCAGAAATCATGCTTCAGGGTACTATTTTTTGAAGAAATGTGCCTAATTCTATCACAAGGCTACATATTGTTTCAGTTATAATGTTAGGCTCTGATATTTAATATTCATTTTAACTTGCATGCTAATTCTTCAAGTTTGATTTCCTGCATCTGATTCTAGTTCTACAGACTTATTTACTTATTTTTTTATTATAGAAGTAATTGGGCAGTACCAGCAAATGGTCAGTTGTGATCAGTGTTCCTCCCCAGTAAAAAAAAAATGTAAAATAAAATAAAACGAAGTAAAGTAAGTCGGTATGCTGTCTTGATTATTTTTACCACAAAGGATATGAATATTATGGGTCTATATTACAACATCTAACAAAAGTTTGATCGTTGTAACATCGAATCCTAAACTCCAAAACCCAACAAAACCGAATGCACATAACAGTGATTTTTTTTCCCCAGGGAAAAAAATCGCTGTTCCATGACAAAAACCAAAAATTAACCTTAAACTTAAACTAAAGTGGGGGTCTTCGCCCCTCCACACCCCCCTACTTAAATATACCAACTCCGAGTTTGCACCACAGTGGAGGAAATAAGCAAAGCCCCGAAAACGGCCCACCAATTTTTTTCCCTAGGAAAAAAGTCGATGTGCCGTGGCTTCGCTATTTTCAACTTTCGTACTTTAAGGTTTGCTATTACAACATTCGAACTTGTTTTAGTTCGACATAATATAGACCCGGATATTATAACACTACTGGTCCATAAATCCAGTTCCTATATGAAGATGCAAGCAGGCACATCAAAAAAGTTATGTCGTCCTTCATCATCATCATGCTAAATAGGGCTAATCAGGCAAAATGCTTTTACAGACACTTACAGTGGTGTGTACAGCCACCTGTAGTGATGTGTACAGACACCTGTAATAGTGTGTACAAACACCTGTAGTGATGTGTACAGACACCTGTAGTAGTGTGTACAGACACCTGTAGTGGTGTGTACAGACACCTGTAGTGGTGTGTGCAGGCACCTGTAGTGATGTGTACAGAACACCTGTTGTGATGTGTACAAACACCTGTAGTGGTGTGTACAGACACCTGTAGTGGTGTGTGCAGACACCTGTAGTGGTGTGTACAGACACCTGTAGTGGTCTGTGCAGACACCTATAGTGATGTGTACAGACACCTGTAGTGGTGTGTACAGACACCTGTAGTGGTGTGTGCAGACACCTGTAGTGATGTGTACAGACATCTGTAGTGGTGTGTGCAGACACCTGTAGTGGTGTGTACAGACACCTGTAGTGGTGTGTGCAGACACCTGTAGTGGTGTGTACAGACACCTGTAGTGGTGTGTGCAGACACTGGTAGTGATGTGTACAGACACCTGTCGTGGTGTGTACAGACACCTGTAGTGATGTGTACAGACACCTGTAGTGGTGTGTACAGACACCTGTAGTGATGTGTACAGACACCTGTAGTGGTGTGTACAGACACCTGTAG
>NC_056737.1:988345303-988347803 GCF_019279795.1 Protopterus annectens | reverse complement strand
AAATACCATCTCAGACATCAACTCACAGATATTTGGATATGTACCGTGCATCTCCAGGTTAGATTCAAACAAACACATTAAATATACCCCCATGAATCCACAGGTTAGGGTAAACTTACAGATGCATAAAGAATCCAGTACCTTAGCATACCGTCTTAGTATTTGCCTCCCGCATCTCATGGTTTAAGTTTTCATCCTTCAGACTTCCTCCCGTTCACCTGCTCTTTTCCTCTTAACTCACCTTATCTACAAAGACTCTCACACCTTCTTAAATTATACTTGAATTTTATAATTTAATAAATTCTACCTCTTCTTCTTATAAACCATTTCCTCTTCTACATCCTGGACAACACATGGGACTAAACTCATATTAACCAAGCAGCATTGATTTTTGTTTTTCTACCTTCATTATTACATCATTTTTTCATACAACATACAAGGGCCTGTTCTGTCCCACCTACTGCATAAGTTGCAACAGTCAGTTGATTGTATTCATGCCCTATGTTGTTGTTGTGTCTTTCGGCTTTTCCCGGTTAGGGGTCGCCACAGCGGAACTCTGGTCTGCTAATGATTGGCAGTTGATTTTTACGTGCTGAGTTGCCAGGCCTGACGCACAACCTTCAACGAAGGTACGTCCATTCACGCATGTCTCCATGCAGAAGATGCTCTAGCTGAGAGTCGAACGGGTCAGCGTCTTACTGTGAGGCGACAATGCTACCGCAGCACCACCACCGTGGATGTACACACTTTCATTTGATGATGTTTTATCTGTTTATCTGATTTAGCTGTGGAGCTTTTCTCTCCAGGCCTCTGATGAAAAGAGGTTGTTGCCCAGTCAGACTTTAACACTAAACAAATGACAAGTAAAAATGTAAATAAATAAATATAAGGCACTCATGAGTGTAAATAAATAAATATAAGGCACTCGTGAGTGTAAATAAATAAATATAAAGCACTCGTGAATGTAAATAAATAAATATAAGGCACTCGTGAGTGTAAATAAATAAATATAAGGCACTCGTGAATGTAAATAAATAAATATAAGGCACTCGTGAGTGTAAATAAATAAATATAAGGCACTCATGCTGTGTAACTCAGTTCTATAGGTATTGACAGGCCACAGACTGCTTGGTGATGGGTAAGATATGACTTCTACAACTCTGGTGAGTGCACGGCCTGCTTGGTGCTAAGTAAGATATTACTTCTACAGCTCTGGTGAGTGCACGGCCTGCTTGGTGATGAGTAATATGTTACTTCTACAGCTCTGGTGTGTGCATGGCCTGCTTGGTGCTGGGTAAGACATTACTTCTACAGCTCTGGTGTGTGCACGGCCTTCTTGGTACTACATAAGATATTATTTCTATAGCTCTGGTGTGTGCAAGGCTTGCTTGGTGTTGAGTAAGATATTATTTCTACAGCTCTGGTGTGTGCACGGCCTGCTTGGTGTTAAGATATGACTTCTACAGGTCTGGTGTGTGCATAGCCTGCTTGGTGTTGAGTAAGATATTATTTCTACCGCTCTGGTGTGTGCATGGCCTGCTTGGTGCTGGGTAAGACATTACTTCTACAGCTCTGGTGTGTGCATGGTCTGCTTGGTACTGAGTAAGATATTACTTCTACAGCACTGGTGTGAGCACGCCCTGCTTAGTGCTAAGATATGACTTCTACAGGTCTGGTGTGTACATGGCCTGCTAGGTGCTGAGTAAGATATTACTTCTACAGTTTTGGTGTGTGCTGCACGGCCTGCTAGGTTCTAAGATATGACCTCTACAGCTCTGGTGTGTGCACGGCCTGTTTGGTGCTGAGTAAGACATTACTTCTACAGCTCTGGTGTGTGCATGGCCTGCTTGGTGCTGGGTTAGACATTACTTCTACACCTCTGGTGTGTGCACTGCCTGCTTGGTGCTGAGTAAAACATTACTTCTACAGCTCTGGTGTGTGCATGGCCTCCTTGGTGCTGAGTACGATATTACTTCTACAGCTCTGGTGTGTGCACGGCCTGCTTGGTGCTGAGAAAGATATTACTTCTACAGCTCTAGTGTGTGCATGGCCTACTTGGTGCTGAGTAATATATTACTTCTACAGCTCTGTTGTGTGTACAGCCTGCTTGGTGCTAAGTTTTGACTTCTACAGGTCTGGTGTGTGCATGGCCTGCTTGGTGCTGAGTAAGATATTACTTCTACAGGTCTGGTGTGTGTACGGCCTGCTTGGTTCTGAGCAAGATATTACTTCTACAGCTTTGGTGTGTGCATGGCCTGCTTGGTGCTGAGTAAGATATTACTTCTACAGCTCTGGTGTGTGCATGGCCTGCTTGGTGCTGAGTAAGATATTACTTCTACAGCTCTGGTGTCTGCATGGCCTGCTTGATGCTGAGTAAGATATTACTTCTGCAGCTCTGGTGTGTGCATGGCCAGCTTGGTGCTGGGTAAGACATTACTTCTACAGCTCTGGTGTGTGCACGGCCTGCTTGGTGCTGAATACGATATTACTTCTACAGCTC
>NC_056737.1:988252803-988332803 GCF_019279795.1 Protopterus annectens | reverse complement strand
TCTGAGAAAAACAGTGTTTCTCTGCATTACGTCTAAGACATTTTTCCTTTCCCTTCAGGCTGTCACTATAAGAACATGTGTTGTCTTAGACTTTGGTCATGTCTTTTGAGACCCTTACATTTTACTTCTATGCTTTCTCTACCACAAATCATGGATCTTTAGATCCTATTACTTGCTGCCCAAATGTGCTTTGTTTCAGGTGCTGTAACACTTCTCTTGCCATCCTTCCTATGTCTCTGTCTCGGTAATGGTACTGTTTCAAGGACTTTGTGGGGCATTTTTTTATGGAGACCTGTTCATATATCTGTACAAACAGAGGATGATTGTATGATTTGTCTAGCATGCTGTTATCCGCCCGTCTGTGTATTGTCATTGCTTTCCTTAGCGACTGGTCACTTAGAACGCCTGATTCAGCTATCCCTTTCCGGCAATTTCACAGTCTTTACAAGAGTTTCTGTTTTCAGTGTTTCTATCATAATATGCTTCCACATTAAAACTAAGCTGCTATAAATATTTTCATTTGACCTATAAAGAAGATTAATTTGTAATGTATATGTAAAATGTTTGCTTATCTTTTTACACAGCTTTTGGACATCACCAAGGAGATGTATGTACATGTTTTTTCCTTTTAAGCTTTTATGTTCTTTACATAGGTCTTGAAGAACACTAGTCCCCAAAATTGAACCTTATATCACCTTATTTTCTTTGCAGTGGACTCTTTTGCTTTCATCTTTATGTTATTTCTAGTCATCTGATAATGTAGAGTTCCATACTGTGACCATCTGCAATTCTGACTGACAGACTATTAGTGTTTTTAGTCAAAGTCTATCCAATACAATCATGAAATTTACCCAGTTCCAATCCACAGTTCTTTGACACCCAATCAAAAATCTGCAGGATTTGTCTATCCCAATTTCTGAGTTGCGAGTGCAGACATGCCTTCTGTCTTGTGACTCAGAGCTTCCTATACATGTAATGATGCTTTGTGCCACAAGGAATTCCATAGTTTTCCTATCACTAAGGTAACACTATCAGGGAACAGAAGATTCTCAGTTTTCCATGCTGTCAGACTTAATACTGCGACTATACCTGCCTTAACTCAGTCCTCGAGTGAAATCGTCACCATACCTCTTAAATTCATAGTGTAATAAATGTGGACAAAGTGAAAATAATGGGGGGGGGGGGGCAACAGATTTTAAACTGAGTTAGCATATATTTTCAAAAGAAGATGAAGTCTGAAACTTAAGTATCTGTCACTGCAATTTCAATCCTCAGTGATTTACCAGAAATACACAAATTTTATTTGGCACTGGATGCAAAAATCTGGACATGTGTGAAAATTTAGATAGCTGAGAGGTGTCTTCACCCTTTTTTGTGAATATTGGTCTGTATGCCATTTGGAGAACCTTGTCTCACTGTCAGATCTACTGCTTGTCTTACCTTCGAATTTAATCCTTAAGAATGCTTTCTTCCCTGAATGATGTAGCATTAACCTGAAGATATACAACATTTCACATCTGACTCACTATTACTCAAGAACTGTATTTTTCTACATATATTGTACTATTATATAATATATTATATATATTATGTACTCCAAAACATTTGTTTTAATTTCATTTAATGCTATGTTACAACACCTTGCTCAAATGTTATTACTCTGTCTTCTATATCACTATGTTGCTGAAATGCTATTATTCTGTCTGCTATATTATTATAGCAATAACCCATGCCTGGGTGTGGTGGGGCATGGGATTTACCCACGGTTGGCGTGGTTTGGTCGGGGCGAGAGATACCGCTGTTTATTTATGTTAGCCTGTGTTAAACCTATTTACATTTATTTAACATAGCGAAAGCAAAAAAGATTAAGAGAGATCAGATTACTCGTTTACTTTATTGTGTTGCTATGCTAAATAAACGAGAGACAGTTTTAAAAAAAGCAAAAGAGATCTGCTAAAATTTTTACTATGTTCGCTCTGTTAAACATAGCAAACTTTTAACATAGCAAGACAGTTTTGTTTTAATAAAAAGGTCCTCCGAACTGGACCTTTTCTGTATATATTTACATATAACACGCAGGTTTGGTTGGGCTGGCCAATCAGCGTGCACGTTTTAGAGGAGGCATTGTATAATGTGTTTTAGTAGTTTTTGAAAATTGTATTATGCTTGTTAACTTTCTTGATATTAGCTTTATAATAATTGTATATGGAGCTTTTCACCCTGGGCAGACTGTCTTCGGAACATATCAAATAGGGTTAATATAAGCTTGTAGTACCTTTTTACCCTAGTTCTGGACATGAGCTCCTTAGCTACTTCTGTACACTGTTACACCAAGCAATCTTTTAACTCAATCAGATCTCCTGGGATATCTAGAAAAAGTGGAACTTGTGTTTAGAGTTTTCTTTTTCCATTTAACAAGTCAATAATTATCTTGGATTACTGTTTGAGTTAACTGGCGTCATTCATCTGTATTTATGCTAACAAAACGTATGTATTTCAGATAAGATTTTTTTTTAAATATTAACGTGTATTTAACCTGCTTTAAATAATATACATTCTTCAGAAGCCCACTTCCAGGAGAAGGGCTGAGTTGTTATTGATTGGCTGTTTGTCTTTCTTTGCTGTTTTAATTGCTGTCATCCATGTGCCTCTGAACTCCACTTGGCTGGGCTACACAGAGCATTGTAGCAGGCCTACTGCTTTTGATTGGTTTGCTGGACTTGATCTAATTCCTAATTCTTTGACCACTAGGGAAGCCACTACATTTAATTCATTTCAAATCACTGTGTTTTTATTTAAGCCATAAGAAATACTATTAGTTTTTTTGTTTTGTTTTGTTTTTTTAACCGTTGCATGAGAGAAAGACACTTTGCTACATCCTGGGCAAAATCCTATTTCCCAATAGAAGTGCTGAGCTGTTAATGATTGACTGATGACCTCTTCTTGCTGCTTTAGTTGTGATCAGTGTGTGTGTATCTACCCTCTGCTTGGCTGGGTTTCAAACAGCTACACATTGCGCAGTGGTGGGAAGGTTTGCACCACACAGGAGCAGGTCATTAGAAGTGAACTCACACTATTCCCTTAGTGCCCTTGTTTTACCCACTCTATTGGGTCAAACCTTCCTGTTCCCTGCTCTCACTCACTCTACCAGAAATAAGTCAAACAAATCCCATTCATATCAGGGAGCTTATTATTTCTATTAAGATTATAATACTCACCTCAAGCCAACTTACTGCTGAAACTGCTGCTTCTGTGCTGATTACAAGTTAACTCTCATTACTATTAACTGTACTTTATATAAACTGCCTATGAACAGCTATAATTACCAGCTCATTTGCCATTTACTAGCTTCTGGTAACCATGAGACTACAGAATGCCCTTTCACCTTCTGTTGCTAGCCTACTAGCACTAGGCACTCTGAGGCAGGGCGCAGATTGCCTCAGGCTTACATATGACTTACTCCTCTCGCATGCATAGATTTTATATGTGAGAAGTTGAATCTGGATGTTAGGCAGCAGATAACACTATGCTATTCCACGTCCTTGTAACTATCAATAAAACACCCTACCATACCCTGGCTAACTGTAGTGTCCCTTCCATGACACCGATTGCAAACTGGGCATATCTAAACCAGCTTGAGTTCTTACATCAGATCCTAACAGCATTATTCTTGTGGATTTTAGCTACCCATTTGTAAATTAGAAGACCTGTACCACTGCTGCCCGAGTCTATATTACCTTATCGAACAATGAAAAGAGCGAATGCTTTTTCATCGAACCGAAAAGGTCAAAACCCCTAAAGAGTGAAGATACAGAACAGTGTTTTTTTCCCAGGGAAAAAAAATCGCTGCTCTGCAAAGAAAGAAAAAAAAAAAAACCCAGAAAAAAACAAAAAAAAGTTCAAACACAATATGAAGTGGGGGGCACCCCCCCACTTAAATATACCAACTCCGAGATCGTACCATAGTTGAGGAAATGGCAAAGTCCTAAAGATGGCCCACCGATTTTTTTCACTGGGAAAAAAAATTGATGGTCCATGTCTTCATTCTTTAAGTGTTTTGACCTTTTTGATCGATGAAAGAGCGTTCGCTCTTTTCATCATTCGATAAGGTGATACAGACCCTGCTGTCCTACAAGTGTGTGTGTGTGTGTGTGTGTGTGTGTGTGTGTGTGTGTGTGTGTGTGTGTGTGTGTGTGTGTGTGTGTGTGTGTGTGTGTGTGTGTGTGTGTGTGTGTGTGTGTGTGTGTGTGTGTGTCTAGGTGTGTGTGTGTGTGTGTGTGTGTGTGTGTGTGTGTGTGTGTGTGTGTGTGTGTGTTGGGAGGCAAATTTACTTGACTTAGTCATCACAAACACTGCATTATTATGCTCTACCCTTATAATTATCCCATTGTTGGTCAGCTCTGGGTGCTGTTCAGCATTAGGACCCAACCAAAAATAACCACAAATTATGTTATCTTTAGGGATTTTCCTAAAGCAAACCTGTTGCAACTAGCTGATGACCTAATGTTGCTTAAAAGCTACCACTTGATGACCCACTACCCACCACCTTCAACTTCCCCTTATATGATAAAATATCTATAACCCCAGAGACCACTTCTGCACAAATTTTAAAGTCTGTTTCAAAGGTAAAAAAAGAAAAAAAACACTCTATGGGATTTGGTAATATGCCAGCGTGTATCTTTGTCAGAGTGATAGACTGTCTCACAAACCTACTCTTCAAACTGTTGAATCTCCCTCTCAGATGGTTTCATACCAGCTCTGGTCATTCCATTTAATAAGAGTGGCTTTACCACTAATCCTGGTAACTAACTGCAAACAAGACTTGCCATCTTTGTCTGCAAGATAATGGAATACATCCTTATATACTTCACAAACAATGACATTGGCAGCTTGAAATCCCTTGATCCTAAGCAGTTTATGTTTGTGAAGGGTGGAACGTGTCTTCTTTGAAAAGTTTTCTAAGGTATTGGATGAGAGCAGAACTGTCCATATAGTATATCCTCCATTAGGCATTGTTGATAGACTATATACACAACCAAATTCTAAGTAAGAGGGCTTTTAAGTGTAGACTGCAGGAACACATTAGAAACATAAAAAGGCAAAAGGTAGAAGGTTCAGTTGCTATGAATTTTAAACAGCATAACCAGAGTAAGGGTTTATTGTTACAGGGTACAGTTTTAGAACAAGTGGGGGTTAAGTTTGGTGAAGATAATTTACTTAAAGAAAAATTGTTGTATAAAGAAACAGTATATATTTTAAAATATGATACACTATTACCAAAGGGTTTGAATATAGAGTGTAATTGGAAGTGCTTAATTTAGTTTAATTTATTCTAATTGTCTTAATTTGTTAAATGTATTGTAATGACTGTGGAAATGATTAATTGTTTTTAGCTTTTTCTATAAAAGAAATGTCTGTCAGTTGTTTTTTATTACTCCTTGAAGGCTTTTGCTGAGACGCTAGAGTTCAATAAAATTGTTCTGTGTGGGTCAATAGCTTCTGGTTGTGTACATAATATTTTTTCGTTTTGGTGGTATTTAGTTTCGTGGCTACTGACTCTTTATCCAATACTCCCCATATATTTTGTAAAGAGGTTGGCAATACTTCTCAGAAACATATGTAGAATGTATTTCCACACACTGAGAAATGGAACATAAATATGTTATCTCAGTTTTGGGACAGATTTGTGGAAGAAAGGAATTGTCGTTATGATAACTCCTTTTTCTCGGTGGGTTATCAAGCTGCTGTAAATTTAAGGGCTGAGCTGCAGGAAATGTACAATAAGCTGGGGACACTGATGGTCAAAGAAACTAGTATGCACTTAAACATTTTAAGTTTACAAAGGTACAGGGAGTTGAACATTACTCCAAAATACTGCGTGCCTTTAAGAATCCTAGTACACCTTTTGACCCTCTGGATGAAAATGATAAAATTAATTCCAGGCTCATTGGGTAGCAGCTGCACATCACTGATGTATGGAATGGAGTAACATACTGATTACACCTGATACGTACAAGCAGTGTAAAATTAAAGATGAAATTCACATTCTTCACATGGAACTGGCAAAACAAATGAGCATATCACAGTTAAATGCTAGTCTTTCTGATATTAATGATAAGTGAAAGCGCTGTGATGGGAATTTGGTTGAATAAAAGAAAGTAAAAATACAATGGGACCTATGAAATTATAACCAGGGCAAAACTTTCCTATGTAGAACCAATCAAAAGAAGGGGCAGTTAAAAGTGGGTTTACATCAGAACGCAGGCAATAAGAAACAGCATGGAGTCTCGTTCGCTTCTTCAGAAGGCATGGGTTACACTACAGAGTAAGATAGGGATGAAAGTTCTTTTCCCCCACTCCCAGCAGCACAGGAACCAGCAGATTTGGAGTAACATTTTTGAAACTCAGCAGTTAAAAGCAAATCAATTGCTAAACCAGACAAGAAACGAGGGAGGAATGGATATAGTAATCTAGATGAAGGACAACAGTATCGTAATTTTAAATGGGGAAGATGGCAGTGAAGGTTATAACGAAGGTAGGCTATATCCTAATGTTGTTGGACTCTTTACACATTCCACAGTAATTAATTTGTCAAGTTTGGAATTGACTGATGAACATTTGTCTGTTTTGAATTTGGGACTTGGTTTATATCAACAGTTTTGCCCCACCTATATATGCTCAAAAGTGATATTTTTAAATCAGTGCATGCGAGTAGTTGCATTTATTATATAATTTTTCACAGATTAATGTTGACAGTTTAAATGAAGTTGATTTTAATTGTGAGTATAATGATGCCTGTAGTATGGATGACAGTTTTATTGTACTTTTGATACTGACGAAATGAAGCTTATTGTTTATTAGGTACATCAAGGGTCAAATATAAAAGCTGCTACATACCTCCTTTCTCTAATGAACGTGTTAAACAATTTTCTGTAATGTTAACTTTGCAATTGAAGAAGCCTTTAATGAGTTTTCAACTGATAAACGCAATCTTCAGTATAATCTGACTAAAAATGAATGGATAGCTTTAAAAGATTTAAGTAATAATAGGAATTTAATTTTTAAACCAGCTGATAAAGGCAATAATTTAGTGGTGAAGCACTATAAACACTCGCTACATATGTATTATTTCCATTTAGAAAATCAGTCTATATACAAAACATTAACAAGGAAATACATAAGGAGGTTGTTAAACAGTGTCATAAATTATTAGAGGAGTATAGGTTAGGCTGTTTTAGTAAGGAATATGTTGATAAGAAATTCAATTCCCAGGGTTGTAGTATAGCTACTTTCTACTGCCTAGCTAAAATACATAACAACTTTGTCAGCCCACCTAGTTGCCCCATTATTTCGGCTAGCAGACATTTTTTACACACTACAGGCCCTTTTTACATGATAACCCTTTTTCTTATGCTGTAAATTGCCCTCACACATTAAGGATACTACTGATTTTCTGAATAAAATAGTTGGACTTAAAGGAAGGGCCTATATTAGAACACCAAAAGAGATAAATATCGAACGCAAATATGCAAGAACTCGACATTGCAGCCCCCCACCCCCGGTAAATATATATTCCAACTCTGAGATCGCACTACAGTGAAGAAAGGGCAAATATTCCGATCTTCGCTGTACTGCAATAAAAAAAATAAACATCGAGTTCCTGCACATTCGCTCATGTGATCATTCGATATTTATCCCTTTCGGTGTTCTAATACAGACCCAAATGGAATAGGGACATGTACTGGGAGACCCTTGATGTTAAAAGTTTATATACAAATATTAAACACATTCATGGTGTGGAAGCTTTAAATTACTTCTTTGTTCCTATTTCTAATTATGTGATGGAGTTATTACATTTCTGTCTTACTAATGATTTTTTTACTTTTAATAATGAATTTTATCATCAGATGCAGGGTACAAGCATGGGAACTCCTTTTGCCTCTATACATGTGAATTTAGTTATGGGATTATTTGAGACGGAATATTTATATGGACATAGTTTTATGATTAAATATGTGTTATTACATATTTTAGATATATAGATGATTTTATATTTATTTATAATGGTGACAATAATAAAGCTGATAGTTTTGTTAATTATTTACAGCATAACAGATATGATTTTAAATTTGCGGGTTTACGAGTGGGAAATTTAGTTGCATTTTGTATTTGAAATTATAATGTAAGGATGATTGAATAATGACAACTATATATAGGAAATTAACAGAAGGAGGTCGACACCTACATAGGAGTAATTGTTATCCATCTGGTTTCTTCTCTATCCTATTGACACTTATCATGTCTCCGTAGAGTTTGTAATAACGAGCTGGATTTTTACACGGAAGCTCACAAAACTATTAACATGTTTATTAGAAGAGGTTATAAGAAATATTTTAGTCATGGAGTCATTTAAGAAAGTGATTAATCAAAATGATGATGGTATAAAAATAAAAAAATACAAACATTTGGTGGTTTAGGAACAGTAAATAAGTAAAAGAGATAAGAGAAGTATTTGTTTTGTGAGTACATTTAGCATATTTACTGATAAAGTAATCAAACTATTGAAATAGTACTAGCAATTTTACTGAAACAAAACGATTTTTGCAATTTAATTAATAATACACCTCTGGCATCTTATAAACAAAGATGTAATATAGGGGCTATGTTAGCACCTAGCTGTTTTATCCTTCCCACTGGTCAAATGAATATACACTTGGGAAACTCTGAGGCTGGCACCTTCCCTAGTGGAAGGTGCTGTAGTTGTAAACAGGTAGTACGTGTTTTTGAAAAGATTTATAACTACCATTTCCATCTAAATAAGAAATTTTCATGTAATACCAAGGGCATTATTTATGCACTTTAATGCCCTTGTAATTTATTTTATATTGGGGAAAGTAAGAGGGCTTTTAAGTATAGACTGCAAGAATACATTAGCGACATAATAGCAAAAGGTAGAAAGTTCAGTTGCTATGAATTTTAAAAGTATCGTCAGAGTATGGCTTTATTGCTACAGGGTACGGTTTAAGAAGAAGAAGGGGTTAAGTTTCGTAAAGATAAGAAAAACTGTTGTATAAAGAAACTGTATATATTTTAAAAATTACACTATTTACAAAATGGTTTGAATATACAGTGTAATTGGAAGTGTTTAATTTACTTTATTCTAATTGTCTTAATTTGTTAGTTGATTGTAATGAATATAGAATTGATTAATTGTTTTTAGCCTTTTGTGTAAAAGGAATGGCTATCTATTGTTTTTATTACTCTGTGAAGGCTTTTGCCAAGGGACTAGAGTTAAATAAAATTGCTCTCTGTGGGTCGATAACTTTTGGTTGTGTACATAATATTTTTTTCATTTTTGGTGCTGTTGTTGACAGACTATTCAAAATAAATGTACATCTGAGAGCAAAATGGCTCCTGCAAATCAAGACTGAGGACATTCTCTCCACCAAAGGGCTTGTTACCCTACAGAGGTAGCACTTTCTCACAGTCAAGGCATTTGTTATAGACCTGGGCACATTCAAAGCAAACCTTATTATCTAGGCCATCTGACTACCAATGGCATATCTTCCCATATTAGGTCCATAATTGAATATAATGGTCCTTTGTTCATGTTCACTATCAAACACATGGTCCAATTTCAAAGAGCCCTACACTGCCTCACTAAAAACACAAAAGTCTAAAGTTTGATGTTCTATCTCTATATTTTAGTCTTCAGAAACATGCAGGGTGAACTCTATAAACCTTAAAAATGTCCTGTAATGCGTGACCTCACAAAACATGTTGCACCATAAAGACCAGCAACTAAACTTCCATTGCAACATAAATGTAATCTGCTGGTTGGATAGGTATCTTTCCCAAAGATTTCCACATCATTGGAATACACTCCTCCTGCACATTAAACAAAGAGCCCTCTAATAGGTTCATAGGTAGGTACTAGGCTATTGGTCCTAGGGCCTATACAAACTTAGCCAAAAATGTACCCTGGCTTTCACCACCCAAGGAAATTATTTTCCTGTGCCTCTGTCAAGCAGAACCACAGTAGTATGGTCAAAGAGTAACTTGTCGATTAGATGGGAAATAATAAATACAACCCAGGCTGAAACCTTAAACTTATGGAAAGGGCAAATATATAATGGGTATTGCTGGGCTAGGTTTCAATTGATCAATCCAGAAAAGCTGAAATTCCAGGTACTTTTAAATTTAGCATTGTAAGCTTTCAGTTATAATGAGACTCAGTCAAATGAGTTTTCAGTATTTTGAAAATTAGGTATTGTGGTCTCAGTCAAATGAAATTCAGTATTTAGAGTTTTCAGTCATGTGAAGTATACCCAGATAATTACGTTCTCTTAGAAATACTAATCTGCAGGTCTACCACTGAATTAAAACACTCATTTTGATTCCTTAACAGAAACAATTTTGATTTATTTAAATTCAGCTTATAATTTGCCACTTTACTCTGTCTATCGCACATTTCCAATTGATACTTCTAAGATATCAGTGCAATTAGATATATTAAAATATCATCACCAAATGTGATCTTATCATAGGTATTTGCAAGAGTGATGCTGCAATGGCAATGGTATCATTACCTCCTTTACCCAGCCCTAATAAGGCCAGTCACTGACTATAACATCCC
Source organism: Protopterus annectens (assembly GCF_019279795.1). Lineage (NCBI taxonomy): Eukaryota > Metazoa > Chordata > Ceratodontiformes > Protopteridae > Protopterus > Protopterus annectens. Next base: position 988,322,167 of record NC_056737.1, on the reverse strand, counting down.
TTTTGAGATGTAGCTGTCCAGACACTGGCAGCAGCTGGAATTCCCACAGCAATACGTTACAAAAAGGATAGTAGGCTTACGCAATTTGCCCTACATGGACCACTCAGAGCCTTAATCATAGACTCTGTCTCTTACAGACTGCTAAGAAGTGACCTGTGCCTGACATACAAGGCATCCTCTGACTCAACACTGATGGACCTATTACAGATCAGAAAGTCAAAAAGCATCAGAAACACTCGATCCAGGGATCTAAACCTATTCTAAAACATCAAAAGAAGAGCTTGTAGGAACAGGTATATCTCACAGAGAATGCCACTACTCTGGAACAAACTCCACATCCATGTGAAACAAAGATCATTCCCTGTCCAAATTCAAGCCCAACCTGAATCTATGGATGGGTAATAGGAAATTTACCCTAGGGCTCCCGCAGTACTGCTAATGGATACAGGCAGGTCCTAAATTTAACCAGTGATGGGGACTTTCTAAACATCCATGGTCCAATCCTAGTTACTACCACTAGACATACCATAATCTAAGAATTGGTAAGGTTAATCTAAACACTAAACAAAATAGATAATTCCAAGCACCAAACAGGAAATTTGGCTAGACTTAAAATGGCTTGCAGTTAGCATAATACTAGCCTGTAAAACTATAAACCTATATGTTAATGGACGCTGGGTAATCCTATGAGACATGGGTTCTATTTAAAGGATAAATACAAAAGGGTGAAAGCAGGCACCACTGCTTATTCCCTTTATTTTCATAATGAGAAATGTAATATTCCTCATGACAGAAAACAAGTAGAAGCTGGCTCAAATAGTGATTAAATCACAAGATGAAACTGAAGGAAGAATTTATAAACCTCCAATAACCTTTAATGATTGGGAATACGTACTGTATTGAGAACCTCACTCATGTCTAAAGCAAAGATGATCTGATGACTGAGATGAATGTTACTTCTGTTTGGTGTGTTTCTACGTTATTAGTTTGATAACTACATTAAAGAGAGAAATAAATAAACCTAAAATTTACAATTTGCTTTTGAAATAAAAAAAAATGATCTTGTTTGGTTGAGGTAAAGGTGCTTTATTCCAGAATTTCAAAAATGATTATATACATTAACCAGAATTAGTACCGATGACTCTGAAAACTGGAATAAGGCCATCTGATGCAACTGACTTAGCTGGTTTCAGTCTACTGACTGCTTCTGTTATTCCAGAGATGGTGAAGAATAGGCCTGATATTGCACACATGGTGAAGGATAGCCCTGGTATTCCATAGATGATGGTGAAGGATAGCTCTGATATTCCAGAGATCGTGAAGGATAGCCTTGATATTCCAGAGATGATGGTGAAGGATAGCCCTGCTATTCCAGAGATGATGGGTGAAGGATAGCCTTGATTTTCTACAGATGGTGAAGGACAGCCCTGATATTCTACAGAGGGTGAAGGATACCCCTGATATTCCAGAGATGACAGTGAATGATAGCTCTGATATTCTACAGATGGTTAAGGATAATCCTGATATTCCAGAGATGATGGTGAAGGATAGCCTTGATATTCCAGAGATGATTGGAGAAGGATAGCCCTGATATTCTACAGAGGGTGAAGGATAATCTTGATATTCCAGAGATGATGGTGAAGGATAGCCTTGATATTCCAGAGATGATGGGTGAAGGATAGCCTTGATATTTTACAGATGGCAAAGGATAGCCCTGATATTTTACAGGGGGTGAAGGATAGCTCTGATATTCCAGAGATGATGGTGAAGGATAGCCCTGATATTCCAAAGATGGTGAAGGTTAGCCTTGATATTTCAGAGATGATACTGAAAGACAGTCCTGATATTCCAGAGATGATGGTGAAAGATAGCCCTGATATTCCAGAGATGGTGAAGAATAGCCCTGATTTAACCATTGGTTATAATGAAACAAGACTTAATTTGAAAGGAATTTAAGAAGTCATCAATATCTTATAAAGAAACATGGATGTTTGTTGACATCTGTGAGAAACTATATATTCTTCTGTGAACTGGAAAAATAAACTAAACAATGTAGCAGGTAAAACATGAAGATGAACCACACTTTCTGCAGTTTGCATCTACTTGCATAGCAGCTAATTAAGACTTTCATTGTGTACGGCAGTAGCATTGTTACCTCACAGCAAGAGGTTCTCCAGTTCGATTCTCCACGTGGCTTGGGAGTGCCTTCTGTGTGGAGTCTGCATGTCCTCCCCGCGGTTGGTTACCGTTCGAAAGACGTGTGCGTAAATGGGCGTGCCTTCGTTGAAGGTTGGGCATTGAGCTGGCACCTCGGCGTTTTGTAAAATTCTATTGCCAATCATTAGCGGACCGGAGTTCCGCTGTGGCGACTCCTTACCGGGAAAAGCCGAAAGACAAACAACATTGTTTTTTATCTAAGCCTTTTATTTATAGTAATCTAGTCAAACCTTATGATAACTTCTAAATATGACAGTAGTTTCTAATAGTATTTTAAATTCTCCTACAAATAGAATTGTACGTTAAGGCAATATGCCTGGAATTCATTGGCTGGGGACCTACAAATTTTCAAGAGATTTCCCTTTTTTATGTTAGTTATGATACTAATAGAAGCGTTTAAGCTGCAACATCTCAGTTTTTACAAAAAATGCACTTTTAGTTTAACTTTATCATTATAAAAGAATGTAAGTAATAATGTATTGTTCTTTAACACTAAAAATGACTTTTGAGAATTTCTTTAAAATATGACTTCTACAACAATATTCAGACTATGAAGTCACCTCTGAAAATCTTTCTAAGCAAAGCAGAAACATAACATTCATTTTCCCTAACACCAAGGCACAATTCAACATATTTTTTCAGACATATAGGTCAGTTTAAAGTTCAAATATTGATTGTTGATGTGCAAACAATTTTTAAGTTATTGTAACGTTAGTTATAAAATACAAAATGTTATTCACTAAATGGAAATACAGCAATTGTATTTTAATTATTGCTTGATTGAGTGACTCATTTACAAAGCATCTTTTTAAACAAAATTCTTTTAACATAACATGACATCTTATTCATGATAAACTCAGATTTCTCACATTCAGAGCAATGCAAATACACATTTGTACAGCTGGTTGCAAATTCAATAAACAGGACAAGCCCAGCAGTCTGAAGGAATAAAGCTTATTTAACTATTAGCGAAGTTCACATTTACATGTATCTGTCTACCTTTCTCCCATAAAGGAAGCTACCCTTATGTAAAGAAAATGGCAAACCATCCTAAAGTTATACAAAAGCAACAAATAAAGATAAAAACAAGTGCATCATATTTTGCGTGCCTTCCTAATGTGAGTGACATAGCATATCCATAGCTCAGAGATTGAGTCTATGCACATCCAGAGACGACTTCTTTTGGCATTTCCCGGTTAGGGGTCACCACAGTGGATCACCTGTCCGCTCATGACTGGCAATGGAGTTTCATGGTGTCAAGTTGCCAGCTCGGCACCTAACCTTTCATAGAAGGCACACACATGCATGCACTCACACCTAGGGCTAATTTAGAGTGTCCAATCCACCTACAGCATGTCTTTGGGATGTGGGAGGAAACCAGAGCACCCGGAGGAAACCCACACAACCACAGGGAGGACATGCAGACTCTGCACAGAAGGCACCCCAGCCGGGGATAGAACCGGAGAGCCTCTTGCTGTGAGGCAGCAACACTAACCGCTGCACCACCATGACCACTCTCTATGCATATCCTGAGACTAAGGAATTAAAACAACTACCATCATATAAGAGCAGAGAAGAGACAGCAAAGAGCACCGTAGCAATAACAGCTTTTTATTTGCATTTAGCCCCCCACCAAAAAAAAAAAAATTATAACCCTTACCCAAAGCTCTAGAAAAACTGTAAAAGGTCATATTGCAAGCTGAAATACCAAAAATAATACTTTCCTGTACAGTATTTATAGGTAAAATTTCACTAACGTATTCATGTTCTTGAGCAACCAAAAAAAAAATAACACATACTCTTCAGAATATGCAAGCAGCTTTAACATGAAGTAATTGCAAAAACAGAGTTAAATCCTCCACATAATCATTCAAAAGGCAAACAATTTTAAAACAGCATTCACCCTAAAGTAAAAAATGAACTTAACAAAAATTTAATTAGCCACCCATAGAGAGCAAAGCAGTCACAGACTAACATGGCAGCTTTGTTTCACTTCTTTTTGAATAAAAAAGCTTTGTACTAATAGTAAATCTGCATATAAATTTAGTAGTCCTCACACGCACTCTTAAAAAAAAAAAAAAAAAAAAAAAAAAAGAGTCCGGATGGTGATCCACCTCCACCCAAGCCTAATCACTAAAGAGGTTAATGACTTGAATCAAATACATTTTAATTATGACAAAAAGAAAGACTGTGGCCCACATAAAATGTACCATTACACACATAAAAAGGGAAAAAAATCTATCCTATATCCCTTCCTCAAACTGTTCTGAAATCACAATGACTCTTATTACAAATATTGTAATTTAACCTGCATCACCAGTTTATAATCTTTGTTTAACAAAATAATTATTCACCACACTGATAACTGGAAACATCACACATTTAAAGCAACCAAGCAACTACCCCCTTATTTCTTACCCATGTCATCCCTGGACAAAGAAATTCAAAAGCTCCTGTGAAAGGAATACTCTACCTTTCTTTACAAAATGCAAGACAGGCCATCAATCAAGGCGCACTGGAATCAGTGACGGAATATATCATACTATTTATGTTGTATGCCATAATAAAACTTGCCAAAATCACCCATCTCAGCCAAAAGGGAAAGAAATTCAATGAATAAAAAACTAAACCAATGACTTAAATTCTTCTAAGAGAATAATTCTACCTATAAATTCTGTCATAATTCAAAGCACTGAATCAGAATTAGTGTGAATAACAACCCTCACTATCTGGAAATTTGTGCCTTAAAACTTAGAGTAAGCAGAGGACCTCACCTTATTTTTCTGAGCACAGCTAATATAATTTTGCAAATCTGGCATCAAATAGCATTGTCTTTGCATCTGAAGAAAATATTTCAAAGTCCCAAAAGTTGAATTTCCTCAGCTGTTGTGATAAATTATTGTAACATTGCCAATAGCTTACAAAATGCCTGCTTTTAAACAGTTAAACAGACCTAAACCTCTGTTTCAGTTTTACAAGTCAGCCAGAGACCTCGATCCTCCAATATCATCAACAAATCCCTAACAGCCAAGTGTCAAGTGGGAATGGAAATCAAACCAGATGCAGACAAAAATCAGACAGCAACTCAATGTGCCACGAAACAAACAAAGGAATATAAGGAGAAAGATCAGATGAGAAAGAAAGAAAAGTAGAAAAAAGCTATAAATATAATGCCAAGTACAGAGATCGCCTGGAGCGTCCTCATGTTGACCAAGATCTGATGCAGGAATGGTTGAGAAGAGGTAAACTGAACCCGAAAGATTAAAGGCTAATAATGGTGGCTCAGGAAATTTCTAAATATATATATCTCTCACAAACACACACACACACACACACACAGACACACACAAATGTGTGTGTGTATCTAATTCACATGGTCAACTTAACACAATAACAAAATTTAGAAGACTGAGACAAAAGCTGATATCTCAAAATAATGACACTCACAATATTTCATGTATTGCAGCTGTGTGACTAGTATGGTAAGCATATAAATTAACCGTAACATTCTACTACCTACCCATACTATGTACCAGCAGGAGATAATGCCCGATGTCATGTATCACTCACCTGGCACCCTATGTGCTGTCTGTAATACCCAGAAGTTTCAGAAATGGAAAGAACTGCACTAGACCGATACATTTAATATTTGGAAAGAAGTCTTAATGCTTGCAAGTATGGGGCATGCAAGTTCAAAATCAGAGATAAATACAAAGGTAGAGCAGTAAGATCGTGTGTATCAAGTCAACAGAAACTTATAAAATCTGTAGCAAACCATCACACTGATGATCCTTGTGAAGCACAAAAGTATATTGTATGTCAGGATTTATCGTACATCAGGATTTAAAGCAGAGAGCATCACTATTAAGAGGGACTCCTTGCTTACTTATGGATGATGTGATGGCAGCAATGTGCTATAACGCTTCCTGGCAGGAAGGCATCATTCTAGCAAATCAAGAGAGTGCACAGAACATGTTTACATAGTAATGTGTTGAGCAAAGCTTAGACCTGCAAGACTACAGACATGTAACTATCCATTAATGGCAGGGAGCTTTATACAAAGGAGATCATCTGATAGTCAGAGTGACAACTATGTGTCAATATTCAGTACATTGGAGAACTTATTTGATCTTAGCTGAGCTACGACTTGGCTAATGTATGGTACATTTTTAACTAAATGTAGCATTTGTAGGCAGTTATACAGCATAACAGCACAACATGGAAATATGGAGGGTATAGTAAATCTCTATCTCTTTTGTACTGTCTTACGTCAAACAAATCACTTAAGTCTTAGAATTTCATGTGACACTGTGTATTTGATCTGCTTAAGATTAACAGTTATGAATGTAACGTAAAGTGTTATTTTGATACTGGGATTACGACTATGAAAAGTGTAAAGTTAAATACAAATGGTTCTCTATCTAAAGGCTGCTTCTTATACCTTTAGACTGAATGTATGTACCTAACTTCTTTATGCATCTCTTTAAATTTTCAATTATCTGTGAAAATCTATAAACATTAGCTTTTTTATCTGAAGATGAAGTTCTACCAACGTTTTATAAATTAAGCAAGAGTTTTCCTACTGAAGGAAAGGAACTTTTCAGTATTTTACTGACTGGTATATCCTTGGTAAACTTCACAAATTTAATACTTAAACCACATCCTTTTCAAGATTTCCACCTTTACTTCCAATTTCATTTTGGAATATTGTTGCACTAAATGATTTATTCCTGCCAAGAACTCAAAATTCTGTCAAAGCTTGGCACATGCATTTAAGGTGTTTGACTGGGTAATGTGCTGCTGATTTATTTGTACTGATGTTCATTTTAATTTGAGAGCAAAACTGAGTAGATAAAATGAGAGTACAGATGTCTGCCGGGTGCCCTACTTCTTCAAAAAAAGAGGAAATTATTAGAGAGGCACAATCAGTTCTCATTTCTTTGACATCATAGTAGCGAGTACGACACTATGGAGTTTCTTAAAGCTACACCTATGCTACTTAAGATGTAAACTGTAAAGCATGTGTGTTATTAATTTGTAATTTCTTATACAGTCATATTACTTTAAAATACAGTATGTGCACACAGAAGTCTTGCGATATACACTGTGCACATTAAAACTGATATTATGACAGATTATATGCTGGAGATATCTTCAAAATTGCATTTGTATTTACATTAATAGAAGCGTATAGAGTGTTGGGAGTAGTTTCTAACATTTGCAGTTGGTTTTTCGATATTGTGAGTGTATTTTGAGATATTGTTTTGTGCATTTTCGGGATTTTCATCTCAATCGTCTTACTTTTGTTATTGTATTAATTCAAACATGTGAAGTAGACCTACTTTTCATCTAAACACAAAATATCTAAAAGATTTCATCTAATATACATTTCATCTAAAAAACGCTTAGTCAAATCAGTGTACATTTAAAACTTGATATGGAACAAATACTTTTCCAAAACTATGCCCCACATCCCTTATTTAAATATATTAACTCCAGAGTAACACAACTGCATAGAAAGAAAAAATAAACTCCTTGCACAGCAAAACACTTCAGGTGACAAACCCAAGCTTCCAGAGAAAGAGATACAGCATAACAGTGGGCATAAGTAAGGTACAAATACCGATCAGCACTCATTTGGATTGTAATCCCTATGATACAAAGCAACACCAGCAGTATTTTTCTATATTCTTCCACATTTTTCTATCAAATGTGATTCAGTCATTTGTGTTTTCTGTGAAATGTGTTTTAGATCAATTGTGACACTGTGTTTTAGATGAAATGTAGCTCAAATGACACATACCCAATATGAATATGTATATATACAAACACAGATAACATACACACACACACACACACACACACACACACACACACACACACACACACACACACACATATTAAAGTACATCTTGCACAAGACATATACTTTAAAGATATGTTTTCATTACAAAAACTCAGTTAAATATGCTTTTAAAACTTGCAAATAAAACAGGCCAACAAAAAGGCATAATTAAATGAATGAATGGGGTCTTGCCTTTAACTTAGGAACCAGTGAGAATTGATCATTTTAACCTGGATACTCATTTGAATTCACAAGATGTTGCCTGCCATTAAACGTTAATTTAATTACCAGGCAGTTTTCATACAGAAAATATCCAATAAAGTAAAAACTAGGCAAATAACATATTCAGTATAACAAGAAAAAAGCCCACAAAAATTAGATGTCAAAAACTGGGATCTACTCCAAGTGACTTAAAACTGAAAATACTGAATTTCATTTGACTGAGACCACAATACCTAATTTTCAAAATACAAAATAAATCATTTGACAGTCTTATTATACTGAAAGATTACAATGCTGAATTTCAAAATACTGAATTTTAAGCCATATACATGTACACTTACACCACCAATGACTAACTCTTTCCAAAACTTAAAATCTACTTACTTACCCTATTAACAGAAACTGGACAATATAAAACCAAACTAGGTGGTGAGCTATGCCCCCCACATCCCCCCAACCATATATACTAACTCCAGGACTGCACTACTGTGGGGAAAATGGCATATACCTTTTACTTATCTTACAGCAGTGTAGAAAATGTTCGCTATATTACTTTAGATACTTCCCATCAAAATGTAAAGAGACATATCCACATTTAGAAACACTGCACACTACTTTCTATGCTACTATTGGTAGTCTGACAGTTGGCACTTTACGTTACAGTAATGTTTTTTTTAATCACAAGCAAGTCACAGGTGAAGGTAAACACATATCACATCTATGGCTTAAAATTCAGTATTTTGAAATTCAGCATTGTAAGCTTTCAGTATAATGAGACTCAGTAAAATGAGTTTTCAGTATTTTGAAAGTTATGTACTGTGGTCTCAGTCAAATGAAATTCAGTATTTTGAGTTTTCAGTCATGTGAAGTAGACCCCAAAAACTGTCAACATATTGTATATATTTACAGCAATTGCAAATACCAGAAAGTGAATCAGTCTTAACTTCATTATATTAAAAGAAATTTCTATGAATGAAACATTGTCCTACATTTGTACTGCTTCTAAATATTATTCACAGTAACACTCCTACTGTGCTCATAATATTAACAAAATCTTTATCAGCTATTTGTTGACATATTTAACAATAAAGACAGATGCCAGCTATGTCCAATTTCTTGCTAGCATTTTTCTAGCATTAGGCATTCCATTCAAAAGATTTTCTCTTTTTATATACCTGCTAACCAATTGGGCAGCCACAGTGGTGCAGCGGTTAGCATTGCCGCCTCACAGCAAGAGGTTCTCCGGTTTGATCCTTGGCTGGGGTGCCTTCTGTGTGGAGTCTGCATGTCCTCCCTGTGGTCACGTGGGTTTCCTCCGGATGCTCCGGTTTCCTCCCACATCCCAAAGACATGCTGTAGGTGGATTTGACACTCAAAACTGGCCCTAGGTGTGAGTGTGTGCATGTGTGTGCCTTCTGTGGTAGGTTGGGTGCCAGGCTGGCAACTTGACACTGTAAAACTCCACTGCCAATCATGAGTGGACTGGTGATCCGCTGTGGTGATCCCTAACCGGGAAAAGCCGAAAGAAGAAGAAGATATACCTGCTAACTAATTAGGTTGTGGTGATTAAAAACATGACTACAGGTATTCTTACTCTTTCCAGAAAAAAAATCCTGTTAGGCATATTCATTTTTATTTGTTTTGGATGAGTGATAGAATAATGCAATTATTACTTCTATAAAGGCTGAATAAGAAAAGATTACTTTCAACATTAACACAAACACCCAAAAGGCAATACATTCAAAAATGTTAAACCTGCCATATTTATTTTTAAAATTCCTGAAATTCTAGAAGATATTTTAACAAACCTCTACAAACAAAAACAGAGTCATGAATAAATCTCGTTTACACAAAGGTACACTTCTCTTGAAAAATTTAAAGTTTTCTTCCAAGCTATCCACACAAATGTTCTCATTACTTACAGTAATACTGGAATCTATCTCAATACCACATTTCTGTTTGTATGCACCCTTATGAAAGGATCTGTTTTACACAAAATTGATATCTTAGGTATTGACTCAAATCTCCCAAACATTGATTAGGATAAAATGATAGTAGTAAATAACATTGACAATGTAGTACTAGCAACTTTGTTTCAAATGTCTGTTTTTCAAATGCAAATAGTTCTACAACAGAGAACATTGATGGCATAATTTTAACTTTACCTGAAATGAGGGTACCAGACTTTTGGAGTAATGAACCTCTGAGCAAGTCTGATCATCTAGTGGTTAGAAGTAAATCATTTACATAGTTGGAAAACCCTGGAGTTGATAGAAGAAAATATTTTTATTTGGGGGATTATGAAGTTAGCTTATGAGATGTTGGGATTACTGATGGGCAGGTATGACCCCTCTGTGAAAAGGTATACTGGCTGTAGGAAGACTTGGTCTCACTAGATAAATACTGATATAAATAACAGTATTAAAGAAAGGAAAATCTGAATGAAATTTTTAAAGGATACTCCCCCAGAAAGGAATGTCAAAATATAAAAAGAACATTTTAGAAAGGTGAGGCAGGTTATAAGGGGAGCCAAAAATAAGTATGAGAACACATTCAGTAACAGAGGGGTGAAAAAGAAATTATTTTGGATGTGTACAATGTTGTCATAAACATCAAAAAAACACTGCTAGGATTATCAATAGTCATAACATAAAATCATATCTTGGTAAAATAGTTATCATTTGTGCTAACCTTAATGCAGAACTTGGGAAGGATCTTAAAGGCCAGAAAGGGGAAGACTGATCCTTTGATTCCTAGCTGTCAATGTCCATCAATCATGAAAGAGTTGGCCGGGTCATCATTTTGATTTACAAAAGAGAATACTGCCACAGGTCTAGATAATCTAAATGGGAATTTCCAATTTTACATAAAGTCTAGTTTATTGGACTGTGTAACATATTTCTTTCAACAGTCTTTAGAATCTGGAACAATTACTATTCAATGGAAAGCAATAATTGCTGCACCTGTTCATAAAAGAGGGTCACTGTTGATCAGTAAATTTAAAACTATTATTCTTACAAGCTTGTTAAGGAAATGTTTTGAAAGGATCTTAAGCAATTTAATAGATGTACAAATGGATACCATACTAATATATACCAATAAGGTTTTAGTAAAAGAAGGTAGACTACAACAAACTTTATCAACTTCTGAGTAGATATGGTGTGTGCCCTTGATAATAATATTACTATAGATGCGATGTTTTAGATGCAGATAAGGAGTGCAATTCCTTATCACAAAGAAAGATCCTCCAGGTATTAAAAAGTTGTAGACTTGACCAGTATGTGTTGCAAAGGAGAGAAATTCAGTTGATTGGTAGAACAGGTAGGGGTCTGGGTAGAAAGAATTAACTCTAAGGTATACAAAATTAGAGGTATTTCTCAAGGTTCTGTGATGGAACCATTTTTATTTTATGTATTTATGTTAGCATTTCCATTATATGGCAATTGTTGCACTGAAAAATTTGCAGATAATGCAAAAATTGATGGTTTTGCTCTGTTGTTTGACGATCAGAAAATTTTACATAACTGTTTGGATAAACTATGCAAATGAAAGCATCTTAACGAAGTTTAGTATAATAATACAAAATGTAAAATTTTGCATTTAGGTAAGATTTATCCTGCATACCTATATGGCTTGGAATGCTAATGCAAAGCAGGGTATATGGAGTTTCAGGACTTGGAATTAAGATGAATGAAAAGTTAGGATATGGAGGCCATGTGAGTAATATTCTAAGAATACTACTTAATTAAAACCGTTTTGAGAACAATATCATCTATAGAGACTTTAATATGTTGTGAATGGAATATGAGGTTTGAGATTGTATTTATTTAAGAATAGATATCAAAAATATTAAAAAAAAATATAAGGTGCTAAACAGTCTGAGTTATGAAGCAAAACTAATGTCATTAAGTTTCTTCTCGGTATGCTGCTGAATTATTAGAGGTGGTTTAATATGAGTATGCAAAGAGTCAAGAAATGGATTGTTCTTTGAGTATCTCAATTCTTAAGCATGATATTCAAACAAAAAATAATCATCTGTTGGTGGATTTAGGAAAAAGGAAGACTAAATTAGCTAGATAATTCTTACAATTTAGAGTAGGCACAGGAATAGAATTTGATTTAGTGAGGCGAGATTAACTGAAAATCTGGACAGTTTTAAAAAGAAACTGATCAGTGTTGTGGTAATAAGGTTTCTTGATGCTGTCCTCACGGAGTATTATGGGTTACAGCGATATCATCTCAGGTCTTAAAGCCAACATGTCATATTGTCACATTGTAAGTATAAATACATTAACGGACAACGGGATTTCCAATGGCATCAATAAGGCTGTAATTCTTTTAGGTGTATATTTTGTCAAAATAAAACCCAAAGCCCATAAATCAACTATGTGTCTGATAAACATGTATTGTGCTTCAGTATTAGTTGTTACCAGCATATTACCTGAAGCACAATCTACAGACAGCACTTAATGTAAAAAAAAAAACAAACCAGTTTCATGGATGTACTTAAAGACAATAAAACATTCTTTTAACTGAATTTTCAAAAAATGGTTAAGTAACTATGTGCGAACACTAGAGGACAAAAAGAATGGCGATGTTTATTTGTATGAACAAACTGCGTAAGATAACCTTATTAAGACAGTCCATAAACTGCATTTCTGAGCAGTTATTTGACCAGATTAAAGGATGTCTTCCAAAATGTAGTCTGTAAAACATATAAAATGAAATGGGTCACTGGATAACGTAATGTAAATACCAGCGACAGATAAACTAAACATATCAAAACAATGATTTCTGTGCAACACTACCGTCACTCTTCCATTGTCCGCTGGACATGTGACAATATCTTGCTTGTTACACAACCATTTATGGTTTTCTTTTTTTCTTTTTTCACCTTTAAGTGTACAAAAGGGCATAACTGCTAGAGTTACCTAATTCAGTTTCACTAGCTCTCAAAAGCAAGAATGACCATGTTACTTTATCACATAGAATGAATAGTACTTAAAGAAGAATGACCATGTTACTTTATCACATAGCATGAATAGTACTTAAACAAGAATGACCATGTTACTTTATCACATAGCATGAATAGTACTTAAAGAAGAATGACCATGTTACTTTATCACATAGCATGAACAGTACTTAAACAAGAATGACCATGTTACTTTATCACATAGCATGAACAGTACTTAAACAAGAATGACCATGTTACTTTATCACATAGCATGAACAGTACTTAAACAAGAATGGCCATGTTACTTTATCACATAGCATGAATAGTACTTAAACAAGAATGACCATGTTACTTTATCACATAGCGTGAATAGTACTTAAACAAGAATGGCCATGTTACTTTATCACATAGCATGAACAGTACTTAAACAAGAATGACCATGTTACTTTATCACATAGCATGAACAGTACTTAAACAAGAATGACCATGTTACTTTATCACATAACATGAACAGTACTTAAACAAGAATGACCATGTTACTTTATCACATAGCATGAATAGTACTTAAACAAGAATGACCATGTTACTTTATCACATGGCGTGAATAGTACTTAAACACGTTACTCATACACAGACACAGTCAACACGAGATAATGATGATGATGACTAAACAAAACGCACTAAAAATTTCGGAGAATACATCATTCAAATACCACTTGCAGTTGGATCACACTGTTATTTGTGCAGATTTTCTCTGCAAATTTAGTTCACGTAACATAAAGTTTTTATTACCTGGCCATTAACGAGTTCCAAATAGCAGCGTCCTACACTGTCATCAGCCTGGTGCTGTTCTCTCTGGCCATTGTCACTTGTAATGCTATTTATATCGATGAAGCTGTTTCCATTAGATGTCTGAGTTCTGCTATACTTTGACTGTACTGGCTCAATGCTGTTTTGCCCAGTGGCCAAGTTATATTTCGTTTCATTGACTCTTGCGACCTGATGAATCTGCACAGTGGCTTCTGGAGGGTGGACAACATGGACATTGACCAAGGAAGGAAGCAATGAAGCTAGAGAAAAAGAAACACCAATGTGAACTGTGACATATTTGAGAATGTGCTGTACATTCAGATAATTCTTCTCTTGTTTCTCTACCATTTTACTTTTACTACAGCCCAAAAGTAAGTGGCACGATATAAAAAAAATGACTACAAGAATAAACGTTTCCAGCCTGGCCCTGTGGTGCAAGGAGATGAAGCCCTCACTGAAACCTAGGTGAGCCACGCTTGGCTGAGAGCACAAGAGTGAGTGGCCAATGGTTTCAACCATCTTGTGACAAGGAGGCACATCTTGCTCACTGAATGGGTAACACTTAGAGGAAACTCTGGGCATTCCATGTATGGAGCATGAGCCTGTTGAACACACAACGCTGGTGATACACCACATAAAGCCAGAGAATCTAGTGTGGTCACACATACACTTTCCAGGCAATGCAGCAATTGTGGACTTCAAGGAAGCTGCTACAGAGGTAAAGGCTCCAGGAGTTAGGGAGGGGAAACTCCACAAATCAGGCAGACTGGACCACTTCCTACCACTTGACTACTGCCTCTCCAAGAAACCAATTGACCCATAATACTCCTCTTTGGGAAAAATGGACCATAAGGTGTTTTCACCCCAATTGGAAGTGCCTGGCTTCTACCCCTGGAGAGAAGGAATGAATTAGTTCAATGGAGTACATGAAAGGGATCCACTGAAAGAGATCCAGTGGATTAGGAAAAAATGTTGCTCTCCCAGTTATTATACATATATGACACTTCCTGCATAATTAATAAAAAGGAATGTTACAGTGCCAAATAAGAGGATGATAATAACACAACATAACAAGAAAATATCAGTTCTTTGAGGCCTAGGTGTGTGGTCAGTTGAGTCCTATGAAGCTCATTGCTTGCTCTAGTGTCATTTATTATCTGTTTCAGAATTAAACCAGATGGGTCTCAATTCAGCATAAGTATGACAAAATATTTCTTCATGGAGAGGGTGTGAATCCATGAATCTCATAAATAAAGGAAGTTGGAAAATACATAACCGATTTACATGAAAAATCACATGACTAATCTTTGAGAATCATAGCAGATGGCCCAAAAAAAGGAACTTCTCCCTCAACATGAAGTTGAGGATCCAACAAAATATGTAACTCCTTTCTACAGTTACTCAGCCACAAAACAAACCTACTAAACACATTCATTTAACAAGCTGCCATAGCTGATTTAATGAATCCCAGTCAAATGATCAGGCCAGTTTGCAATACTGGCTTTTAAGCTGATGAATGCATGTTTCTAGTTGCACAGTGCGATTGGTCAATTTTTCCTAGCTGAACTGTGCTAATGGTCCAGTGAACTGATCGACAGCACAGTGCATCTAGAAAAATACGTTGACAGCACAGGCAGGTAGAAGCATTCTGTGCTATTTTACTTAATTTTTCAAATTGCATTGCATTATTGATCCACTGAATGGCCCAGTACTAGTAGCACAGTGTAGCTGAAGTAAACTGTGCTGTTAGTCCATTTTTTAAATGCAGTCTGCTGTTGGTCCATTCAATGGGCCCATAGCGTAGTGTAGCAAGAAATCCATAGTGAGTTTACTGACTCCATTTTGACTTTGATGAGCTCCTCACTCATTGGCTCTACAACTGGGTCAATAGAAACACACAAACTTGAGCTCTCAAAGGTCAAATCAGAGCAGTGGGATACAAATACAAAGAATGTTAACACTGCAATGCTTCACTAAATGTTGAACAGTTGAGAGATACAGAAAGTCGTGATAACAGAACTATTAGAGGCTTCAAGACAGTAGGAATGAGACTATATAGGTGTACACCAGGAAAGATGAAGTAGCAGCTGTGGATGGGTTAACTACAACAAACAAAGAATAAAAACAGGCTTAATGTCTATTTTATTGTACAGAGTGTGTGTACACTGGTATCAAAGATGTTTTAATGATTCCAAATGTAATTAATTTGCTGAGCACTGACTGTTCTGATTATGAGATGATACAAACTACCTATACAACTGAGATAAACTGGCAAAAAAAAAATCAAACTTCCATGGAAGCTCAATAATGACCCAAGTAAAGACAGAAAATGTCATCAGCACATTTTATAAGATGTGAACTCATACTGCAATGCAATAATGTTACAAAAGTAATAAAAAGAAAAATACCCATTTCTTAGCCAGTTAGGCCCACTGGGCATTCAGTCCCTTTTCAGAGGTGACCTAGTAACACTCTCTGGTTAAGTGAATTGATCAAGGTCACACAATATGCAAATGAGGACTATGGGAATCAAACCCTATACTACAGGAACTATAACACACAGACTTAACCCTCTCGGCTAACTGCCATTCAAAAGTAGACTCACATTCATAAATGGATAACAGAAATTAGAAATAAGTTCCATTATATTTATACCCCATAAAACAGTCCTCACCAAATTAATGCAAACTGGGAGTGATGGAATGCTTAAAAAATACAATAAGCCTGTGCCTCAGGTGTAATCAGTAGAAAAACTTAAAAAGTACAATAATCAGGCGTGCATGTTCCCTAATATAGTGAATGTGAACCTAAACCACGCCATGCCATATTAAAGGAAATGAGGACCGGTGGAGTGTTAAACACATACAATAAACCTTTGCTTCAGTCATAATTAGAAAAAAAAATGTAAAAACTACAATATTCAGGATTGCCAGGCCCCTATAATAGTACATTGTAAAGCATCAAAGCAGTGGCCCTATGTCATGTCCCAGTGCATTGTAAAGCATCAAAGCAGTGGCCCTATGTCATGGTCCAGTACATTGTAAAGTATCAAAGCAGTGGCCCTATGTCATTGCCCAGTGCATTGTAAAATATCAAACCAGTGGCCCTATGTCATGGCCCAGTGCATTGTAAAGTTTCAAAGCAGTGGCCCTATGCAATGGTCCAGTGCATTGTAAAGTATCAACGCAGTGGCCCTATGCCATGGTCCAGTGCATTGTAAAGTATCAAAGCAGTGGCCCTATGTCATGGCCCAGTGCATTGTAAAGTATCAAAGCAGTGGCCTTATGTCATGGCCCAGTGATGCAATGGTGCTGCAATCCAGTGGCACAGTGGATGTGGTTCTATAACACAGTTGCAGTATTCAGTACAGAATGGATGGTTTGCCCTCAGCAGCCTGTTGATGGGCCAGTATAAATAAGCTTAAAAGAGATCTTGTTTTCACAGTACATCATAGTTATGCTCCCCACACAGAATGTAGGGCATAAAAAGGAACATACAGATGCAACTACCCAGAACTTCTTTTGCCGCCACTTCAAACACCATTTTTACCAGTTGGTTTGAGCACTTTGTTGCTGTACTGAATATTTAACAATACCAGATAAGCGCCCCATTCTGGTTATTTTTATATTTTATTTTGCTTTCTTGGTCTAGTATTTTATATCACTATCTAGAGTTAAAGCCATCCAAGAGGGGAAAATGTCAGTGTGGGAGGCAGATTCCCCAAAAGGATCATCACAAACAGTGTCTTTTTTGTTTGGGTACTTCCCACGACCATACTTCTTGTAGTATCGCTAAGGCATTTGTGCCCAAGACACTCACAAGCCATTTGGCTTCCCTGGCCATTTATCTTGAAAACCAGTACTTAAACAGTTAGCCCAGGGTACCACAATGGAATCCTTTAACCCTGAGAATCCCCACTAGGTAAGAAGAAGGCCCAGAAGTATCAGACATATTCTTTAGCTGTCCAGCCTCCACTAGATATCAGAGTCCTTTGACATGACCCCACCAGAGACCAGCATTGACTCATATTTTTGCATATCATCTGAGGCTTTGCAGGCATCTACTCGCAGAGGGTCCTTGAGGGATTCCACAGATATTGGTCAGGAAGGAAATTCTGGGTTCTCCTCTTGAATCTTGCCAAGTGTTGGAACCTCCGGTATTTGTTAGGGCTGATGTCCCTTTTAAGAAAAGACAAAAATTGAAGCATGTTTTCGTCTGCTCTATGGATCCTCAAAGTGAATGCAAGAGTTTACTCAGGGCTTGTTCTCGGTCACAATGGACCTAAAGCCTCCTCAAGGTGTTTCAGTACCTGCACCTCCTTGTACCTCTACTCCTTCTAAATGGTTTAGGGAACCAGATTCCTCGGATGAGGATTCAGTGTCTGGTGAGGGGTTTTTGTCATTTTCTTCATGAATGCCTTCACCTTTGGGTTATGGTTCTGATGTAGAGGAGTCTGTTGACCCTGAGTGTCCTTTCAAGGAATTGTCCTTTGGGGGTACAATTGCTAGGATGATGGAATGTTTTAACTGGGATTCTTCTCAGGTGTCTGATATTCAGAGAAGATATTATGAGTTGCTTTAGGTGGATACTCCTATACCCTCTGCAATTTCTCCTGTGTTACTACAGGTGGATACTCCTAAACCATCTGCAGTTCCTCCTGTGTTACTACTGGTGAATACTCCTAAACCATCGGCAGTTTCTCCTGTGTTACTACAGGTGGATACTCCTAAACCATGTGCAGCTCCTCCTGTGTTACTACAGGTGGATACTCCTAAACCATCTGCAGTTCCTCCTGTGTTATTACAGGTTGATACTCCTAAACCATCTGCAGTTCCTCCTGTGTTACTACAGGTGAATACTCCTGAACCATCAGCAGTTCCTCCTGTGTTACTACAGGTGGATACTCCTAAACCATGTGCAGTTCCTCCTGTGTTACTACAGGTGGATACTCCTAAACCATGTGCAGTTCCTCCTGTGTTACTACAGGTGGATACTCCTAAACCATGTGCAGTTCCTCTTGTGTTATTACAGGTGGATACTCCTAAACCATCGGCAATTCCTTCTGTGTTACTACAGGTGGATACTCCTAAACTATCGGCAGTTCCTCCTGTGTTACTACAGGTGGATACTCCTAAACCATCGGCAGTTCCTCCTGTGTTACTACAGGTGGATACTCCTAAACCATCAGCAGTTCCTCCTGTGTTACTACAGGTGGATACTCCTAAACCATCTGCAGTTTCTCCTGTTACACAGGGTGGATACTCCTGAACCATTGGCAGTTCCCCCTGTGTTACTACAGGTGGATACTCCTAAACCATCGGCAGTTCCTCCGGTGTTGGCTGCCTTGTTAGATACTTTATTGCTGCTTCTAAGTCTCCTGATTCTCAGCCTCCTGATAGGTTCTGTAAGGTTCCTGAGGATTGTCTGTTTTTATTTAAATGTCTTTCTGCTGATCCTGCTGTGGTGTCAGTCTATTCTGACAAACCTTCTAAACTTTTCCCTCTTCCAAATATTTGCCTTTTGACAAAGATAGTAAGGCAATGGGAAGGATTGGCAAGAAAGTTACACTGCTTCTACTTTGTCCTTCAGGACTAATAATTAAAAGATTCATATGACCAGGTATGCTCTGGCCATGATTGCTCAGACTTGTCAGGTTATCTCTGCCCTTCCTGAGTTTGATGGCAAATCCTCTGCCTTATCTTTTTTAGGTTCTGCTTCTCACGTGGTTCGCCACTCTGTTAAGTGTAGTTATGATGCTGCTGATGGCTCTTCCACGGCTTCAGCTTTTGGGTCTGTCATGAGGCATTATTCTTGGCTTTGTCTCCAGTATCTGCCTGAGAACATTAAGGTCAAGTTGTTGGATGCTCCTTTGGATAACATTCATCCTTTTGGGACTGCTGCTGCTGACATGATAGGGCAGTGAAGTGGTACAGCAGTTAGCATTGTTGCTTCATGGCAAGAGGTTTTCCGGTTTGATTCTTGGCTGGGGTGCCCTCTGTGCAGTATCTGCATGCCCTCCCTGCATTTGCATGGGTTTTCTCCAGGTGCACCAGTTTCATCCCACATTCCAAAGACACGTGGCTGGTGCCTTTCTTCCCAGACCTCTGCTGAAAATGGGCTCTGTCCTAGTTGGACTTTCCCGATAGACAAATGTTAAATAAAATAAATAAATGTTTAAGTCTCTTCAAGAGAAAGGCAAAGCCTTGCAAGACTTAAACATATTTTTGTTTCTCCTATCCACTGAGTTCCACAGGAGTCATCCTTCTAGGTCTGATTTTGTTTGCAGGCAACCCCGCCAAGACTCTAAGGGCAGGAAGGGTGGGAGGCAGGCCTGTCTGCTAAGGTTTCTCAGATTTCTGTGGCCCTGAAGCCTCCTTTATCTGATAAGCCTGCTTCTCCTTTATAATTTGCCCCCCCCCCACCTCGCGCCTTTAGACCAAGTTCCTTTGTCCCTTCAGCTTTCCCTTTGTCTTCGAAACTGACATCTCATCACTTCAGACTCTTTGATTCTTTCTTTCATCCATCAGAGTTACTTCATGGAATGGAAATCTCGCTATCCTTTTTCTGGGATTTTTCAACCTCCTCTAGAGCAGCTTTTTCATTTGCTAGAGTTTCTAGGGTTCCTGTTGAACCAATGGACTATTCAACCTGTCCCACTTGGGAAGGGATTTTTATTCCAGGATGTTCCTGGTTCCTTGAAAGGAGGGCACTTGGAGACCTGTTTTGGATCTCTCATGGCTCAACACATTTCTACAGATCCCTTCTTTTCAGATACTTACTCTTCAAACTCTGTTTCCTCTTTTACTACCCCCAGGCTCTTCTGGTGTCCTTGGATCTGAAAGTTGCTTACCTTTATATCCCTATTCATCCTCTCTTCAAGAAGTTTTTATGTTTCTCTGTGCCTTTCTGTCATTTTCAGTGCTCTGCTTTACCCTTTGGTCTGTCACAAAAGGCCTAGCTCATGTGATTGCCTTCTGCAGGGTCCAATGTATTCAGATTTTTCCTTATTTAAATGACCTGTTGCTTCTGGCACCTTCCCCCAGTCGATAGTTGCAGGATCTGCAATTCATCATCTCTCTTCTTCAAAGTCTGGGGTTTACAATCAACTTCCAAAGGTCTGTCCCTACTGCCTGTCAGGATCATGTGTATCTGGGAAGCAGAATTCAGACAGTGCCAGTGTTGGCCTCTCTTCTACCTCCAAACGTTTTGTCATTGACATCCTTCTTTCAGTCTCTTCTTCCTCTGACTGCCATGCCAGCCAGGGAGTTGCTTCAGCCCTGGGATTTATGGCGTCATCTATTCTAATGCTCCCTCTTGCCAGACTGCATATGCAGAAGCTTCAGTGGTACCTCAAGTTGGTTTTGCTGCAACATCATCACCCTCTAGATTTCAGTGCACCTCTCCTTCCATCTGAGTGGTGGATTCAACAGTTTGTTGTCAACCCAGGCCATCCATTTCAGTCTCCAGACCCTTCTCAAGAGCTGTTCACCAATGCCTTGGGTTCGGGAGCAACTCTTGGTCACCTGAAGTTCATGGTCTTTGGCCTCCCCATCAGCAGTCAGACCATATCAACATCAAAGAGATGAGAGCTCTGATTTTGGTCCTTCAGGCTTTTCACCCCATGTTCTCTCTGGGCCCATTGAAGTTATATACAGACAACACTACAGTGATGTGGTATGTCAACAAGCATGGGGCACAAAATCTTACCTCCTTTGCAGAATGGCACTTCAGGTGTGGGGAGTGGTTCTTAGTTATCAGTTAACTCTTCAGGCAGTATGCATTCCTTCAGAGCACAATCTGTGGCAGACCCTCTGAGCTGGTCTAAAACATAGGCTCATGAATTGTTGCTTCACAGAGATGTGTTTCTGCATATTTTCCATTGACAGAATATTCCTTAGGTGGAACTTTTTTGCCTCCGCTCTGAACAGGCAGCTTCCTCTCTTCTATTCCCAAGTGCCATGGCATCTGGCACAGACGACGGGCACCCTTTCCTTTCCTTGGAATGAGAGGTTTCTTTATGCTTTCCCTCCTCTTCCTCTACTTCCAAGAGTCCTGCAGAAGTTTCAGCTGGACTCCACGAAAACCTGCTAGTGACTCTATATTGACTGAGACAGCACTGGTTCCACCTATTAATTCATCTGGCCAGGGGCAGTCATCACACGTTACCTCACTGGTTGGATCGCCACACACAGGACAAAAGGTCTGTTATCCATCCCCAATTGTCTGCAGCACAAATGACATTGTAGTTTATTTTATTATTTTATTTTACATTTGTTAACCGGGCTAGTCTAGCTGGATATATGTCCATTTTCAGTAGAGGCCCAGGGAGAAAAACTCCAAGCATAAACAATGTCAAAGTTAACAATGTCTAAAAACATAATGGGATACAGTACATATCAATATTAGTCTAAAAGTAGTAATAAAAATACATTTTATGCTATAACAGATTTAGTAAAAATTCAACTAAGTAATTATACAAAACACAGTAGAAGGAATTGGAAGTCTCAAGTTGGGAAGAGAACACAAGTGTTATTCTTCAAATACAGAGAAAGAGTAGTACAAGTTATGAAGGCTTAGGTTAAAGGAGTAGTGAAAGGGGTAAGTGAAGAGGTGAAGAAGATTATCAGTCTGGGTTAGTGCATGGACACAGCCAATGAGTTTTTAGATGTTCTTTTAGCTGTTTTTTAAAAAGAGGTGTAGAGGCAAGGGTAGATAATTTTGAGGGAAGCTGATTCCAGATTTTTCCTGCAGTGTTTGTGAAGAGTGAATCCCCAGCTTTGTTATTCGTGTTCTGTGAGGAAACTAGAAGCTTATTAGCAGAGTGGAGTGTGGATAGGTTTGTATACGGTGTAATTAGATTGGTGAGGATGGAAGGTTTTGATCCCTTTCAGGCACCACTTTTCTGAGGATGTGCTCAGGGTTTTACAGGAGGCAAGGAAATCCTTAAACAGAAAATCTTACATGTCAATGCCATGCTTGTAACCAGGACACTTTTTCAGTAGGGGTTCCACTGGTCTGCTCTTATTTGTGTGAGTTGCTCCAGTCTGGCTTGGCCTATTCTTCTGTGAAGGCCCATTTGTCAGTCATTTCTGCTTGTTTGCTCTTGAATCCTCATAGGTTCATAGGTTCATAGGTAGGTACTAGGCTATCAGCCCTAGGGCCTATACAAGCCTAGTCAAAAAGGTACCCTGGCTTTCGCCACCCATGAAAATTCTTTTCCTGTGCCCCTGTTGAGGAGAGCCAGAGAGGTGATCCCTGGGGTGAATTTCCTATTTCCCATCCAATCATCAAGATTTTTCTAGAAGAGTGCTAATGAGGAGTTTTGCTTGATATAGATAGGTAGTTTGTTCCAGAGTATGGGAAGTCTCTGGGACAGGAATATATCCCTCCAGCATGTTCTGTTTATAGTGGTGACAAGGTTTAGGTCCCTAAAGCGTGTAGCTCAGAGGGATTGGGATTTCTTTAAGTGGAGCATGTCCAACAGCTCTGGGTTTGACATAGCTTTGCATGTTAGGTAGAGATCGCCTCTGAGTAGGCGATATGCGACAGAGTAAAGCTGGAGTTTTTTGAGACGGTCTGTGTAGGGCATCTGTTTGAAGCAGGTAATCCTCTTTGTGAGGTATTTCTGTGGCCTTTCCAGTTGTGTGAGGTATTTCTGTGGCCTTTCCAGTTGACTCCTTTGACTTCTCATTTTGAGATCAAGCAATTTCTTAAAGGCATTCTGCATATTAGACCTCCAAGAAAGACTACTCCTCCTCCTTAGAACCTTAATTTTGTTTTGGAAAAATTGGCTCAGGCTTCTTTTGAGCCTGCAGATTATGCTTCTTTGCAACATTGGATCTGCATGACTGTTTTGTTGCCAGCTCTTACTTCCACTTATAGGGTTTCTGAGATCCAGATCCTTATGGCCATTCCTCCTTTCTTGGTTATTTAAAGGGATAGGGTGTCCTTTCATACTAATCCTTCTTTTTTTGCGCAAGTAGTCAACAACTTGTCCTTGAATCAGTCGGTACAACTCCCTTCCTTTTCCCCTTTTCCACTGTCTGATACTGAGAGAGCCCTGGATATACTGGATTTGCACAGACAGCTCAGACACTATATGGATAAAACTAAAACAAAGAGTAAAAAGGTCACACAGATAGCCAACTGGTTAAAAAACAGAAAAATCTAGCAAAGTTAGACTTCTAACTGTGTGATACTTTAAACCTCTTGCATCAGAAGTCTCATGGGATATATGCAAATCAACAGAGGCTTCATGGGATATATGAAAATCACCCTTTAAGAATATCAGTTGTTTCAGCTAAAGGACAATTCTGAATGTCCATGACTTTTTCTATTTATGGCCAGTTTCAGGCAATTAAAACCAAGCCCCTCTAGCTGTGGACATGCATGTTTCTGCCTTCTTATGACATCATCAGCACAGCATAAGAGGAATATTTGAACTTTGGAAACACAGGGTTGTCATACAGAGCTGATATCCAGAAACATAAGGGTGTCTACAAAATATCCCAACTAACAAACTAAAACAAAGAATAAAAAGGTCACACAGATAAGCAACTGGTTAAAAAACACAAAAAGAAAAATCTAGCAAAGCTAGACATCTAACTGTGTGATAACTTAAACCTCTTGCATCAGAGGCCTCATGGGATATATGCAAATCACCATCTAAGGATATCAGGTGTTTCAGCTAAATGTCCATGACTTTTTTCTTTTACTTTCATTTTTCATTGTCTAGTGTCTTTTACAGGGTAAAACATATGGCATCTTGCAACATTTGGAAAGTCGAAAACACCACACTTGCAGCCTTTTTTTAAGATAAATTGATTTGACCTATTTCTGCAGTATGTTAAAGGAAAGACTCTGCTAAGGATATTGAGAAAATGAAAGAGAGAAGCCATGGAAAATAGTTTATCAACTACTTTGTTGAGCTGTGATGGCAACAGATTAAAGGTGGCTGTTATCCAGACATGCAGCCTCCACAAGAAAGTACAGTTGTGTACACTTACCATAAATGTAGATGTTCGAGTGTATTCACTGTTGCAGTCATTACATTTGGATAATCTGCTGGCAGGTTGCCCTCAGTCGGCCTGAATTCCAAAGTCTTGGGTCCTGCGTTGGTTGCTGTCTCCTCTTCCATGATGTCAGGTCATCAGGGGTATAAAACAGGCAGCTGATGCCATTTTCTTTAGTTTTTCTTGCCCCAGATGTCAGGTGCCCCCCAAATGGGTAGAAAAAATATACATAAACTATATATACATGAAACAATATAAACTTTACCTTCATCTACAAGCAAATACACCACAAAGGCTGTAGAAAACAGTGAAGGAAAGAGAAACCCCAGAATAAAAGGGGGGATGGTGGGCGGGTAACCCGGACTGCAACAGTGAATACACTCGAACATCTACATTTATGGTAAGTGTACACAACTGTACTATGTTCTTCGTGTTTCACTGTTGCAGTCTTTACATTTGGGTAGAATCCCAAAGCTCTGGATGGAAGGCTGGTGCTAAACTGCATTAGGGGTGGCTATAAGGCCCTGCAGAACTGCAGTGGAAAAGCCTGCCCTGGACTTAGAGAAGAGAGGCAAATGATGATGCTTTGTAAAAGTGTGAACAGAACTCCAAGTAGCAGCTTCTAAAATGTCTTTGGTTGGTACCCCTCTGAGAAAAGCTGCTGATGTAGTTGCAGCCCTAGTGGAATGAGACTTAATGCCTTTGGGCACCGGTTTACCATGATGTAAGTAGCAGAAATTAATGTAGTGGCTTATCCACTTTGAAATAGTCTGCTTTGAAATAGCCTTTCCCTCTGATCCTGCAGTGAATGCCACCAGTAGCTGCTCAGTTTTTCTTAGAACTTTAGTCCTGCTCAAGTAGAATCTTAGTTGTGTGTGTACGTCCAAGGAATGCAGAATCTGCTCCCCCTTGTTCTGGGGATTTGGATAAAAAGTTGGCAGATGAATAGTTTGGTTAAGAACCACACTGGAAACCATCTTAGGCATAAAGGACGGATTGGTCCTGAGGTACACCCTGTCTGGGTAAAATATGATAAAAGGCTCCACAGCCATGAGGGCCTGTAGCTCTGAAACCCTACTTGCTGAAGTAATTGCCAGAAGCAAAGATGTTTTCCATGATAAGAACTTTAGATCTGCAGTAGCATTTGGTTCAAATGGAGGCAGGGTGAGCTTTTCCAACTCAAAATTGAGGTCCCGTGCAGGAATAGGAGATCTTCTGGGAGGCCTTAAAATTTTGGCCCCTCTAAGATACTGCTTTAGCAAAGGATGAGAAAAGATCGGTGGCTCTGTGTTGTAATGAGCCAAGATGGCAGAGGCATGGATTTTTATTGATGAAAAAGATAGGCCTTTGTCAAGCATCTCAGTCAAGTATTGTAAAATCTGAGGAATATTTGGCTCTGCTGTGTCAATTCCCTGTGCCTGGTTCCAAGCACAGAATTGCTTCCATTTATCAGCATAAGATTTTCTAGTACTAGGCCTTCTGGCTTCCAAAATGACATCCATCACAGATTTACTGAGAGGTGTTGTTTGAATAACTACATGATCAGCCATGCTGCCAGGTTCAGTGTTTGGAGCTGATTGTGCAGGATCTGATTGTTTTGCTGACACAGTAAGTGAGGTATTTGAGGCAAGTACCAAGCTGAGAATTGAGACATATTCTTTAGGATTGGATACCAGTGTTGGTGGGACCAGTCCGGGGCAATCAGTATCATCTTTGTTTTTTCTTGTCTGACCTTTAGTAGGACCTTGGGAAGAAGAGGCAGAGGAGGAAAGGCATACGCTGATAGGTTTTTCCAACTGAAGGATAGGGCATCCACTTTCCATGCTTGTCTGTGATAAGTCCTTGTGCAGAATATGTCCAGTTGATAATTCCGAGGAGAGGCAAATAGGTCTATGGCCGGGCTCCTCCATTTCTTTGTTATCATGCTGACATCGGTATGGAGCAAGAAAAAGTTTCCTCAATTGGGTACTTAGCTTTAGTGAAGACTTCGGTTCTGAAACTCGAATTCGAAAATTTCAGGAGTCGGTGGACCGGCACTTGCAAAATGCTTCTGCTTCGGGCACCGTGCGGCAAGAAAGACTAAAGAAAATGGCTTTGGCTGCCTGTTTTATACCCCTGATGACTTAACGTCATGGAAGAGGAGACAGCAACCGACGCAGGTCCCAAGACTTTGGAATTCAGGCCGACTGAGGGCAAACTGCCAGCAGATTACCCAAATGTAATGACTGCAACAGTGAAACATGAAGAACATCTATTATCACTAGTGTCAGCCCACTGCATTAAAGGAGTGCAGAGGATGCCTGGTAACTAAAGTATAAGGAAATAGGACTGCAGTTTAAGGCCACATCTGTGATTTCACCTCTGATCAGAAACAAGTTGCTTGGGAATGTAATCATGATAACTGCACCTAACTAGAATGATCAGCCACACTCCTTCTTGTTGTCCAAGTCTACAATATTTACACTTAAGCAACAGCAGGACAAGCTCCGCGTATATGCAGCAGTCCTTGAGTATACCGAGAGGACTCAGGATACGAATCTGCAGCAAACATAACCTCTTACCCCAAAGTGCAGGATACAGTTCAGACTAAATGCCTGATATGCACAACTGGATCTGCCTGTAGATATAGTGCAGTCATCTGCATCTCATTAGTTAGCCGATATGCCACAAATGACATGATTATGTGCACAGGGGATGCTTCATGACTGGACAGTCCTTCTAGCATGATTTTGCTGTGCTGTTATGAAAGTGAGAAAGGGCATTACTGCTTTGGGTACATATTATTACATCACTATGTAAACTGGGCATGCACATGCTCCACTTGTGGACATGGTTGCTTAGCATCAGCAGGTGTTCATGGCTGTCTAAAAACCTTATGGTAGGTGTATGCCCATCCTATAATATGTTCTATTGATGTGCATGATCATTGACTTCATACAAATAATGTTGCAAAAGCAAAGCATACATGTACTGCACAATGGTGTGAAATACCTTGGTACAAATCAGATCAGGGCTATTGGAATGGATAATTACCCAAGTCTTCTAAGTAGTATCAGCAGGAGTGGAGATGGTATACATTCTGGAAATGATTCAATCATACAGCCATTCAAACTCTTGTAAAGATCTTAATTCGCTTCTAGTAAATCCCACATATCTGTTACATACATTACATACATGTAGTTCCTAGACATGACTAACACTAACCTCAATAACTATGCTTTCCTTTACTATTTTATGGAAAAGTTGTTATAATGTTAGAAATAATTTCATTCATAAGGCAGGTGGATACCACTCCGATACTGTTTTATAAAGCATTGTTCAGATTCTCACCCTTCGTAATACTAAGATATGTGCTCACTGCTGTACAGCAGTAATAATTAATAGCTGACAATCACTTTAATCAGATTCTAAAGGATAATAAATCAGCTACATTATTCAAACAGCTTGCATCAGTCAGCAGGATTTTAAAATGTTTCGCTTAAATCTGAAAATGATGTTTTGTGCAAATAATACTATCCAGCAGGGTGGGGGCATTATTAATGCCCCAGGCACACGGTTCCATTATCTCTAAGTTGTCTGGTATTGGACAACACCACCAACTAAGAAGGATATCATTATCCTTAAAATATCCTATTTATTTCACACCTCATTACTATAAGTTGCTACATTTTTGTTATAAAATATTCTTTCTACTGGAAAAGAAACAATATATATTTGGCAGATAATTACAAGAATGTGTTCAGCAGCTCATGACACAGTACATAAGGCAAGTTTCATTCTAAAGTTGTGCTAATTATATCTGCTAACAGATTAAGGGTGCTTTACATATAAAGGCATTTCCAGTGGCTCACAGATAAAAATCAATGTGAATTATGGGTGCACTGCATCGTGACTCTACTGCTAATGCAGCTATGTCTGTCTGTTTTGGAGTATGAAGATGTTAAGTAGTTAGTAATGTTGAACTACTTGCTATTTGGCAAGTTTTTGTTGGCTAAGAATGTTAATTTAAGAAAAAAAATGGTAACTACTTTCAGGCATTCTATCAGATGCTACTTATGGCTGTTTTTTCTAAATATACATTCAAGTCTTACATTAGCATAGTGCAATAAATAGAGAACTAGATCTTGTGGGTGGTTAATGGCAGTTAAAAATAACTTTATAATTTTTTTTTTTTTTTTGGCCATTTAGAATTTTAGTTTCATGAAAGCCATTTTTCCTCAAAGCTCTTTTTATTCAGCTTTTTATAGAACCACAATTTATAACAACACATGCATTTGTAATATAAATCTTTCCAAGCAAATTGTAGTAATGAGAACACACTTATACAAAAAGTATTTACAACCATTATGTTTTTTCAACAATGCCAGCAATATGTGAAAATGCAATATTACAAGATAACATATTTTATTAATTCATAAACACATCTGTTTTAGATTTCAGAGGTCGCCAGAAAAATGTTAGAATAAGTATAGATATTATAAGGATGCAATCTAAAATATTAATTTCAATGCTAGTCTCCAGTCATTAAACAGACTTTTTAATATATGAGAGAGCTTATAAGCATTTAAAATATTTAAGGCAGCTGTTGCAAACTTGGCGGCATTCTTTTTACAAAAAGAAGTTCATTGAGCTTTGATGTGGTGCTCTATAATTGCTATTAATGCTACAGTAATGATTATTTTACCACTGTTAGCTGCTGAAATATTAAGGTTTAAACAGGATTTTGCCATACTAGTTTCCTAATTATAATGATATTGGTTTTGTTGCATGCATAGACTTTGAACAAACAGGTAATACCAAAATATGTGTATGATGTCTGTGATGAGAACCTTAGCAAAGGAACAAGCTTAGGAAAGACATATGAAAAAGAAGCTTTCTTAGAGGAGGACAGATAGTCATAACAATAAACCATACATAGAATACATAATGGTTTTAAATAGTACGGTATTCAAGGAGAATTTCCTAAGGTCATTTCAAATACTAGGTCCCTCTAAACTAGGCTCAAGTTTATTTTAGAATGAAGAGTAAAACAATTAGTTTGTTTAAGAACCGAATATTGTTTTAAAGAATAAGCATTTAAAGTGTGGGAAACTTTGAGTAAATGGGTGCTCTAGTGATCCATTTAGGAATTTTCATTATGAGCTGACCAAGCAATATTTATATTTCGAACATGTCTTCTGGTACAGAATGAAAGGAATCACGTTCAAAGGTATAATCTTTGGATGGAATTGTTTATCTACCATTTTAGATATTAGTTTTATCAATAACTAGTTGTCTCTCTCTCTCTCTCTATATATATATATATATATATACACTGTGTGTGTGTGTGTGTGTGTGTGTGTGTGTGTGTGTGTGTGTGTGTGTGTGTGTGTGTGTGTGTGTGTGTGTGTGTGCGTGTGTGTGTGTGTGTGTATGTGTGTGCGTGTGTGTGTGTGTGTGTGTCTATGGGTCTACTACAGTAAACCAACAGCTCACAAGACTGACAACGAGATCACCGACACCACAAGAATGAAAGTGCAAAAACACAAAAGTTCACATGCCCGACAAAGCACAATCCCAACAGTTAACAAAACAAAAAAAATTTGCTGTTTTGAAAAGCACACACACAACACAAGCACACCACACACCTTATAAACCTCCACTAAACCTTACATACACAACTATCTATGCACTAACCTTAACCCAAACCCTAACCCTAAGGTCCGTCATTATCGCACACTTACCTTATCCGCACCCTAACCCTAAAGTCCGTCCCTATCGCACACTTACCTTACCCACACCCTAACCCTAAAGTCCATCACTATCACACACTTACCTTACCCGCACCTTAAGCCTAAAGTCCGTCACTATCACACACTTACAGAGTCGTGCTCAAATGCAAGCACACATGTTTCGCATGTCAGTGTTTTCAGCGTCGGGATTTCAACCTGTCAGGTATTTCCTTTGTTGGTCTTCTGGTGTCGGTCATCTCGTTCTCATTGTTTTGGCTTGTTGGTCTCCTCAGGTAGACCCTACATATATATATATATATATATATATATATATATATATATATATATATATACTGCAGATTAAAATTTATGTTTGAGAAGGCACTGAATATTTTAATTTAGGTAAGAAATAAAGGATGAGTATTAAACTTGGATAGTGCATGCTGAGTAAAAACTGGCAGTGAAGCAGGATTTAGGTCCATAGCGGGAAAAAAAACATCTGCACCTTGTACCAAAATGTAAACAAAACAGGTCATTAGAAAAAATAAAGCTATCTCCAGGGCCCCCCAAACAACCTCGAAAAGTTTAGCAGTTCTTAAATTAGACAGTACCAAAAATGCTGGGAATATCAAGACCATCCTGATTTTTAAACTCCATACATTTACCGCAAGAAATTCAAATGGATTGGGGTTGCCAAATAGATGCTAGAATTTGAGTTCTGTACATTTAATAGAGGCTGTTTGGTTATACTTCTCAGATAGAAATTATAAAGAAAAAGATTCTTGTGAAGTCGTTAATTTTTGTTATCGATATTTTAGAGAGAAGAGGGAATTTCTGAGTACTCCATGTAGTAACCAGTACATTATTGTACAACTTAAGTAAATTGGTATTACAGTTATTACTATTTTTTTTTTAAAATCACTAATATATTTTAATTCTGAGGATATTTTTGAGTTGAGGAAGTAAAATGGATTAACAACTGCATAGTTATCAAAGAGTGGAAAATAAAATGTGCTTAGATTATTCAAACTTTTTGTTGTTTCTTTTGGCTTTTCCCGGTTAGGGGTCGCCACAGTGGAACTCCGGTCCCCTAATGATTGGTAGTTGATTTTTACATGCCGAGTTACCAGCCCTGACGCACAACCTTCAATGAAGGTACGCTCATTCACGCATGTCTCCACACAGAAGACGCTTTAGCTGAGAATCGAACCGGACAGTGTCTTACTGTGAGGCGACAACGCTACCGCAGCACCACCACCGTGGATCTGTGCTTAGATTATTCAAACTATAATTTGAAAAAAGTAACATTTTTTTTCTCTAGCTTCTGACATTTGTGATGCATCCTTTGGAGATTAGCATTACTCATATATTTAACCTGCAAATGTACCATATTGTAATGCAGTTCCTTCAAATGCAAGGACATTTACTGCCAAAGAAAGTTTAAGAGAGGTCAGAAGGGGCTTAATGTAAACTGAATAAATAATGGGCAAGAGGGGCAACCCTGCATAACACCATACTTAATAAGAATACATCGAGTACACTGGCCAAACTGAGTTTATAAAGCTAAATTTGGGGAAATTTCAAAAAACAAAAAGTTCACATTGCACAGTTACACAACTGAATGTAGTAACTACCCTGACAGCTATAGTAAAGCTAGGGCACAGAAATAGGTATATGATTCTATAAAAAGGTACCCACGAGCTGGATCAATGTTTTGTCTAGATTAGAAGAAACCAAATTGTAAAAGCAAATCAAAGTGTGAATGCTTTGTTTTATTCAGTTTGTTAATATGAAGGCAAGTATTTTAAAATCTATATTTCTTGCAGATAGGGTCCTTTAGTTGCTAAGATTTTGAAGACTGGAATGTGGTTTGCAAAGAAGGATTATCCTAGACTGATTGCTGTATTTACCTGAAATGCTCCAAGACTGAACAAAATTAAAAAGAATGTGATGGTATCACTACAAACTTTCAACAGGCACTAGCACTCAGACTATTGTTATGAACAAAAAAAAACTGTGAAATAAACACGTTAAAGCTGAAAAAGAATGAAAGTAATACAAAACATTAATAAGCAATAATAAGGAAACAAAATAAGGAAGCAAAACTAATAATAAGGAATAACTAGGAAGCACAAATATGGAACGACCTTCCCCCTGACCTCAGACTACAAAACTCCATATCCTCCTCCAAAAGCCTACTTAAAGCAAACCTCCTCACCAACCATCTATACAACTGTAATTGAATCCCTGAAGCCTCATCCACTCACTATTTCTACACCCCAACTGTCCTGGACAATACAAACAACACCATCTAACTATACCTATCCATGTGTGAGCAATAACCTATATATGAGTGTGTGTGTGTGTGTGTGTGTGTGTGTGTGTGTGTGTGTGTGTGTGTGTGTGTGTGTGTGTGTATGCATGTGTATATATGTATATATATATATATATATATATATATATATATATAGGTCTACTTGAAAACACCGACACGCCAAAACACAGACGATGAGAACACAGAGACCAGAAGATCGACAACTGACATAATCGACAGTTTAAAAGCATGAAACTTCACATGCCCAACAAACCACAATCCCGACAATCAACAAAACAAAACAAATACCTTTTCCGAAAAACACACACACAACACAAGCACACCAAAAACCTTACAAACCTACACTAAACCTTACATACACAACTATCTATGTACTAACCTTAACCCAAACCCTAACCCTAAGATCCGTCACTATCGTACACTCACCTAAGCCCTGCCCTAACCCTAACTCACTTAACCCACCCCTAACCTTAAAGTCTGTCACTATTGCACACTTACCTTACCCGCACCCTAACCCTAACTCACTTAACCCGCCCCTAACTCTAAAGTCTGTCACTATCGCACACTTACCTTAACATGTTGGTGTTCTCAGCATCGGGCTTTTAAACTGTCGGTCATCTCAGTTGTTGATCTACCGGTCTTGGTGTTCTCATAGTTGGTGTTTTGGCATGTCGGTGTTTTCAAGTAGACCCATATCTCTCTCTCTCTCTGTATATATATATATATATATATATATATATATATATATATATATATATATATATATATACATACATATATGGATCTAGGATGGTTTCTCGAATGAGCAAACGTCCGAATCCATAATAACTGAACACACTTTAACGAAAGTGCTTTTATTGAAAAAGCGCTTTCATTAAAGCGTGTTACAAAAAAAAAAAATAAATCACTACATTAACATTAGCACCCCCCCATGTGGGAGGCTGTGCTCCCCACATCCCCCCTACTTTAATATTCTCCCTCCAAGACCGCACTACAGTGAAGAAAAGGGAAATTTCCCTTACCTGCACCATATTACAGCCTCAGCAACAGTCATACTTACGCGAAAGTGCTTCTTCGGTGAAAAGCACTTTCGCATAAGTATGTCCGGCCATTTGGGTTTCAGTCATTTGCTCATTCGAGCAAATATCCGGAACCCATATATGTGTGTGTGTGTGTGTGTGTGTGTGTGTGTGTGTGTGTGTGTGTGTGTGTGTGTGTGTGTGTGTGTGTGTGTGTGTGTATGTGTGTATATATATATATATATATATATATATATATATATATATATATATATATATAGATTTATATAGATTTATATATATATACATATATATATATATATTTTTTTATATATAGATTTATATATATATATATATATATATATATATATATATATATATATATATATATAGGTCTATATTATAACATTGAACGCTTAAAAAGTGAACAATGAATAATCGACCCCATGTAAGCGAAAGCTTACAATCACAAAAGCTCAGAACAGCGATTTATTTTCCCTTGGAAAAAAAAATCAGTGTTCCAAAAAAAAAAAAGAAAAGAAAAAAAAACTGAAAGAATTCATACTTAAATATACCAACTCTAAGATTGCACTACAGTGCTGAAAATGGCAAAATAACGGAAGCGGCCAAGTGAATTCTTTCCCTGGAAAAGAATTTGCTTAAAAGCCACTTCGCTATTTTGCTTTTCGCTGTTTTAAGTTCGACCAAGACGCATATCAAATGCATCTTCAGTCATCTAATTGGAACCCTATATATATATATATATATATATATATATATATATATATATATATATATATATATATATATATATACATCAATCAAAATGGTAGCAGCAGCAACAACTGCGGTTCTTTCCAAAGGATAACTCAGCACAAGTAGAACAGGTACAGAAAATCCAAATGGTATCAGCAGCAACAACCATGCGGTTCTTTCCAAAACACAGCTCAGCACAAGTAGAACACAGTAGATAAAATCCAAAAATCAGGTTTAATGAGTGCACACAGTAGGTAAGCACTTTCACAATACAGCTTCTTCAGACCATTGAAAAGTGCAGTCAATTAAGCAGCCTTTATATACTCAACATCAATTAATTCTGATGTCATAATCACAATTTAAAGAAACAGAACCATCATGCAAAAGTAGTGATTCCTATATACACAATAAAATGAAAAAAGAAGCCAATAACTAATAAACATATACTAATATTTAACATATATACATATATATATATATATATATATATATATATATATATATATATACATATGTGTGTGTATAAATACTAACAAAGCACAATAAACCATTGTCAACAACAATAAAAAAATGTATAAAAATGTATCACTACACATTTAGCCTAAAACTCATACATATTACTCATAAATTAAAATAAAATAAATCACCTAATTCGCATACTTTTGGTTTTAAGAAAGGGTCTAATCGAAGCCCTCTCATTCAACCCTTTACCTGAATCAGCTCTCAGATGCATGATCCATTTAACTTCCTTCTCCTCAGTGATACTTCTAACATTACCCCTTCTTATACTTGATGAGATAACCTCAACAACCATAAATTCAAAGGTATGCTGATACCCTGATAACATCACATGTTTCGCTAATGCATTGGTGGTCAAACCTGTTCTGATATTATAAAGATGCTCCCTAATTCTGTTTTTAAAATATCTGTCTGTCTTTCCTGTATAAAATGATCGACAGGCCACACACACAGCAAGGTATACCACATGCTGGGTATTACACTCCGCTGAACAGTTAAAAACATACTCCAACCCTGTATCAGGATGTACAAATTTACCAGCACTATTTATGTATGGACAAAAATTACACATACCACAAGGAACAGTGCCTGTTTTAACACCAGATCTATCTGTAGTTTTTTGATAACATAACATTCTTTTCAAATTACGTTTATTCTTATATCTAAACCTAGGTCTCCGACCAATAACACTCGCTATCTGTGGGTCAGTCAGAAGTACATTCCAATGTTTGTTAAAAATGTCATAAAAATTCTTATTATCTACAGTATAGAACATAGGTATCCTGATCTCAGAACACTCTGGAAAATTTCTGCATCTCTCAACATTAGAATGATCAGAAAAATAGGGCTTCGCTCTATCTCTCCTCAGAGAGTTTAAATCAGACAGCCCTTCATTCAGGTCATACTGACCATACCCTTGCTGTGTAAATCTATCTTTAAGGTTTAATAATTCTGAAGAGAAACCTGCATCAGTATTATTCAATCTAGAGATGTGCATTCCCTGCCCCTTCACCACATTACAGAACACATAACTCGGATGCATACTTTGTCTGTGTAAGAATGTGTTCTTGTGACATTCCTTCCTAAATACTCCTGTATTAAAGGAGCCATCACTCAACCTTTCCACAAAAACATCCAAAAATGTTATCTTCACTGCCGACGAAAACATAGTAAACTTTAAATAACTAGTGGCACTGTTCATCCATTCCACAAATCTATCCAACAGATTCTTACTACCACTCCAAATAAAAAAGACATCATCCACAAAACGTCTATAAAAAGATACATGTCTATGAAACAATTCCATAGAACATAGTATTTCCTCTTCTCAAAGAGCTAAAAACATGTTGGCGTAGCTATTGGCACAAGGTGTGCCCATAGCCACGCCATCACGCTGTATGAAAGGGGTCTCCTCAAATAGGAAAATATTACTTCCAAGGATTGTCTCTAAAAACAGACAAATAAGACCTATCAATTTGTTGTCATAAGTACTATGTTTCTGCAAATAACGTCTCACAAAATCAACCCCTTCTACATTGGGTATTACTGTAAAAAGGGATTGTACATCCAGAGTTACAAACAATAAATCACTAGCTAAACAGGGACCACTCGTAAAAACATAAAGGTCCTTCAAAAACTGTTTGGTGTCCCTCAAAATCATAGGGTCTTCATTAACAAGTGGACATAAATGCTTCTCTACAAAAACTGAGAATGGTTCAGTACACCATCCCCTACCAGACACAATGGGCCTCATAGGGGGGTTGTAACCATTCTTATGAACCTTAGGGAGGCCTTGTATTATAGGTATAATAGGATCATTTACATATAAATACTTCAACAAATCCATTGTAATTATACCACTCTTAACCAAGTTCTTCAGAATACACATCCAAAAATATCACTTCATTTTACTATGTTCCTGTCAACGACTAAAAGAATTTAAAGGAACATGACTAAATTCATAACGGGTTGCAGAAATAATTTTTTACCAGTGCTTACAAAAATGAAACCCAATACTGTTACATTTAAATTGTTACAAAAATATTCCACATACAATGAAAAAAAAAACATTTTCAAACCACTTTATAGACCGATTGTTTCCACTAGTGGTTTTAAGACCCATCCCTTAGCAGTTTGTATAGATAAAATGTTCAAACCTCTTTATAGTCAGGAATCGCACCTATTAATGGATTCATGGGATTTTTTTGGGAAGAATGACCCATACACTTGGGAGTGGATGGCTGTTTTTAACTAAAGATGTTGTCAATCTTTTTAATTCTATTCTAACAGAAGAGGGATTATCACTTTATCTTGATACTTTGATAGAATGTGAAATTTTAATGGGAGATAATGTGAGACTTTTACTAGATTTTGTTGATTTAATACTCGATAATAATTTTATTTATTTTGACGGTGACATTTTTAAACAAGCTAAAGGGGTTGCAATGGGTGCAGCATGTACACCCAATACATGCTAATGCTTGTTACTGGCTTGGGAGAAAATTAGGGTTTTCTCTTCAGAAATTTTTTAATTATATTAAGTTATATCTGAGGTTTTTAGATGATATTTTTGTTTTATGGAAAGGACCAGAAGATAAAGTTAAAGAATTTTTGATTTTTTTTGCATGATTTTGCTGTTTTTTAAACATTTTCTTTTTGTTATGATAAAGACTCGATCATTTTTTTTGTTTAATATCAGTACAACCTTCTCAATCCCCACACATCCTACTGCCACAATAAAAGGTATTCAGAAAATTAAACCTAACTCTCTTGCAGGAGACAGATTATCTATGCAACATCTCAAAATAACTACAGAAGCCATTGTATACACAGTATCTATTCTTACAAACCACTCTCTACAATAAGCTACAGTCCCAAAATTCTGGAATCATATGCTATTCTTTTATATAACAGTGGCAAATCTATTGATTTAAAATAAAAAACCTACATGCTGTCTTATTCCTCTATCTAGAAAACTTGAAAATGTGTTCTCTTACAGCTGATTGATCACCTTAGAGAGAACAAATTATTTATCATAATACCACATGGATTTATGTAAAGCTAAGACACAGGAACATCGCTACTAGTTTTCATAAACTATATTCATGAAAGATGACATCAGGGTGAAATGACTGAATCCCTATTTTCCAGCTACAGTGTCAGATCCCATCATTTTCCTTAAACTCAATGAACTGGGCCTTAAACACAACACAATCTATTGGTTTAAATGATACCTCAGCACCAAATTCATTGTATACCCTGTGCAGATGACCTATCAATTCCTCAGCAAACAACTTTAGGTATGAAACAGGGCTCAACAATAACAGCTTTGTTGTTTAATATGTTTGTAACTAAAATGCATGTACCCTCTCACCAAAAAAAAAAAAAAAAAAAAAACTCATTCAAAAAGGAGAAAACATAGTGCTGGGCAACCTCTTCAGTGAAACACCTCCAAGATGACCTGCAGCTCCTTTACAAAAACTGAAAAATGGTTTCAGCAATCTAAATTAGTCCTAAATCCAAAGAAAGCTACTTTTTTACCTATAAATCCAACAACCAAGTTACTGCAATTTAAAAATGTTATCAGACAATAACAGTGCAAATAAGAAATAAATGGCTATAATAAATGACCACAGATTATGATTTGATCAACAGATCTAATATGCAGATCAAGAAGCCAACTATCAAAAAGAACATCTTTGTAAAGTCATACCTTTTCTCTGAGCATGCATGCAAAACCATGTGTTAGACTTATGTAATCCATAGTCTTCTATGTCCATCATTCATTTTTATTAACCTACTTTCCTCTCAGGAAGCCAAACTGGATCAACCTTATAATAAAAGTGCTATACAGTGTATTTAACATGATAACAATCTATTAAATTATATACAACTCAATGTTACATAGTATATTTTTGTTAGCTCATATTAATTGCCTGTGCAAATGCATATAATGTGTAGCTCTTCTGTCTAGGCCACTAATGAAAATTAATTTTACCCAGCCAGAATTTCCAATAATCAAAGGCAAAAAAAAAACAAGCAGGTAAGGAGACAAACAAACAAACAAACTAACAGATATTTTAAATTAATTTACTGGCAACAATTTTGAAGAAATTTGATATAAACTAATTTGGGCCAAATTGCAATAATTTTATAGTCTGCTCATTTTTAGAAATGGAAAAGCTAAATTATCAACATATTCTTTACTGAGTTAAAGGTTAAAGGAATCTGACAAGCTAGCCAGTTCCAAATAATTCAACTATTCAGAAAGGAAACTACATGGATTTGTAAACATAGAATGAAAGGTATGAATAATTTCCTGTACATTTCTGATGGATTTATCATTCATTCCAAAATATATGATCCTATCTAAAGGCTTCTGAATTCGGATTACAGAGGTTATGTACGTAAGAGGGTATCTGACCACATTCTGAAACAGAAACAGTATTATTGTTAGATTTAGCTCAACACTATCTGTAAAATATATTCCAGACTAATTTATACCAGGGGATGGGGAAGTAATTTCAGCAATACAAAGTATCCAATCACTGATTAACAAAATCATGGACATACAAATATGGCATCAGAATTTATGTACAGTTCCATTCTTCATGTAACCCCAAAGAAAGGTCAGCCAAAGTCTTATATATAGAGATGCTTCAGAATGTTCTGAAAGAGTCTAGGGGAAATGGCTTAATCTATTACATCTGGGATGAGAACACAAAAGGTTAAAAATAAATTAGTTCTTAACCACCATTTATGTGAAGGACAGTAAAAATAAACAGCGGTTTATATAGATACTGCAAATGAAAAGGTCCATTAACTTTCCTTAGAGATATTTAAATTAAATGATTTGGTGTCTAATGTATTTTTTTTAATCAAAGATTTCAATTATAACAGAATTTCATTGGCCAGCTATTATACTATAAGAATTTGCAAACTTGTTTAAGATTTTGTATGTTCAAAAAAATTTTTGTGACCAGAAAATGGAGCAAACATGCATACAAGAAATAAAGGCTTGCCTAGTCCCAAGGTTTTAAAAGCAAAAGACACCTAATTTATTATAATCAGCAGAAATGATTGCTGTACTAGATGGCTTTCTAGCTAACATAACTATACACAGCTTGTTATTATGAGTGCCTGCAGCTGTCATTAACTGTATCCATTCTTTGTACTAGATCCCACTGACAACAATTCACATGTATTTATTTATTTCTTGGATTAAGACTATATGAATATTTGGACCCAAAGAAAAGATGACAAAACATCTTTTAATTATGTACCTGAATGGCTTTTTAATTCAAAATAGGATATTTAACCTCAGCTTGAAAATCAAATCTAAACTAAAACAGTGGCCACAAGTATTCCACATGATATGTAAAGGCAAACAAAACACAGACATCAGAAAAATAATTTATTTACTGATTAGCACAAATATGCAACCATAGTTCTGTGCAATAAGAGTTGCTATGTATGAAGGCAACTTGTCTTAAAGGAGGTCTCTCATCTAGGCATTGACTGGAGAGAGAGTTATACCATTTGAATTTCCACAGTAGTAATGCCAAAAGTCACCTGGAAACAAGTAACACAACTCAAACTCAGGAAGTACATTTGACCCCACACCTTCACCAAGCCTAACCCCCTTACCATATGGCTGGAGAAATTGCTTAGAAGGTTAGAAATAACACGTGGAGAACATTTTATAGAAATATAAAACACTGTATCATAATCATATAAAAACTAAAAAGTAAAAACTAAAAACTAAAAACTAAAAAAAAAATACAAAATTCAACACTAGTCATGAGTATTATCAGCTGAACTTACTGTAGCATCTGTCTCTCACAGCATAAATTAGATCATTTAGAGCAACTGAATGATAACAGTTATGGAAAAGGATATAATTCTTAGAATTGGTAAGGAAGGAGAGAAGCATTGAATCAGGACAATAAGAAAATACTGCAATCCATTCATATTTTAGTTAGCATCTTAAGTAAGATCGCTGTCCAAAATCAGCAAGTCTGATGAAATGCCAGCATTCATTTAGATTCATAGATTGTTACTAAGATAATGATTGGGGGGCTTTCTAAGCCTGGCCAAGTTCTCCTGAAAGAATAATGATGCCCTGTATCCAAACAGGACATAGGGGGCCAGGTATTTATCAGCTACCTCTGTCCATAAGAGACATGCTGCCAGGCCCATTAGTAAATTTCCTATTTCCCTTCTACTGGTTTAAGTTGTGCTTAATCTGGATAATAGATGAACTGTTTAAGTCAGAGACAAAATTCAAGTCCTTAGGCCTTGTATTTCTGGTAGTCTTTGACTTACAAATATGCAGGAGATTCATAAGTGTGGGGTTTGCGGATGCCTTGTAAGCCAGGCATAGATCACCCCTCAGCAACCTATAGGAGACTGACTAGATAGAAAGGGCTTTAAGGTGCTCTGCATAAGGCAGGTTCATGATACCTTGTATTCTTTTTGTAAGGAGCCTCTGAAGTTGCTCCAGCTGCTGCATACGCCTTGTCAGGTGAATACCAGAAGGAGCACTGTCCTCTATTATTGGTCTGACAAGGGCAGAACAGAGTGGAATAATGACCTCTTTGGAACTAGATGCCATGACTTTACTTACAAGTTGCACAACATAAACGGATTTCCTCACCACTGTGGCCACATGTAGGTCGAAGGTAAGGCTACTGCCTACATGTGTACCCAGCTCCCTGACCACTGGGTCAACTCTCGGGGTGTATTCCCAAGATGGTAATTAGCTGGGATGGTTGACTTCCCAAAGAGTACAATTATGCATTTATTAGCATTGAGTTTAAGACCGTGGCTTTGGCACAATTTATTATTCAGAGGCAGGCCTTCTTGAAGAATGCTAGTGTCTGCAGTGGAGTCGATGATAATCTCCAGCTTGTAGTCATCTGCAAACTTAGTCAGCAATAAATCTTCAGCATTTACTTCCATTTCAGAGTGACAGATGCCAAAAAGGAGAAGGCCCAGTACTGAGCCCTGGGGGGACTCCGCTAGCGACTGGCCATTTGGTGGGGGTGGCCTCACCTGTTTTGACCTCCTGTGTCCTATCAGTGAGCCAGGTGGTTATCCAGCAGATAATGAAAGGCTTTATACTTAAATTAGTGAGCTTGTCTGTAATGCCTGAGGGGGGTATTGTATCAAAAGCCTTGGCCAGGTGAAAGTAAGTTGTGAGAACAGTCTTACCTTCATCCAGTGCTTGGTGAGCCTCTCAAAAAAGTACATCAGATTTAATGGGCAAAGCCTTTCTTTAACAAAGCTGAACTGTGATGGGTCCAGTGTTTGCAGGTTACCTCTGTCCTCATTGACCATGTTCATGATTACTCTTTCCATGGCTGTACATATGAGGCTTTTAAGACTTATGGGCATCTAGTTACACAGATCAGTGGCTGGACTTCCTTTGTGCAGATGAATGACTGTAGCCATTTTCAAATCCTTGGACACAAAATCTGACTGTAGGCTGTAGCTGAAAAATGATTC
The DNA here is from genome assembly GCF_019279795.1 of Protopterus annectens. Taxonomy (NCBI): domain Eukaryota; kingdom Metazoa; phylum Chordata; order Ceratodontiformes; family Protopteridae; genus Protopterus; species Protopterus annectens. The sequence continues at coordinate 988,279,261 of NC_056737.1, read as the reverse complement.
AAGTGGACAAGAGAGCTCATGTTTCATGATATTTACTAAATATCTCAGGATGTTACCTGGGCCCATCAATGATGTGTTTTTGACGTTGGAAGTACATTGATGACCTGTCCCCCAGTAATGGTTAGGGGGATTGTGGTATGCAGTATTTCCTTTGACTATCAGGGGGAGTGGGGGGGGGCAGAAATTTAAGAAGAACCTGTTAGCTGAAAGGTTGGCAATGGCCTCTGATTCACTATGGATGATGCCGTTTACAGTACATTATGCGAATTGCTGTGCATTTCCCCTGAGGTTATGGACATAGCTGAAGAAAGCTTTGTGGTTGTCCTTTTTCTTCAAATTTAGCCTTTGAAGTATTACTTAAGCCTCTTAGCTGCCTGTTTAGATTGCCCAGGGGTCTTTTAGCATGAATGGCTTTGTTTCTCCTACTAGTTTTTTTCCTTTTGTTGTATAACCGATTGATATTGTGATTCCACCAGGGTGGCATGTCTTTTGAGTTTGTCTTATTCTAAACACGAATGAGCACAACTCGATCTACACAGCTATCAATATGGTTGTACAGCGATTTGTAAATAGCTCAGCATATGCTATGGTGTTTACTGGGTTTGCGGTTGCTTGGAATTTAGCTAAGGTATCACTTAGTAGAGAGTGATTAGCCTTGGAATAGTTCATAAAGGTTTTTGTTTTCACTGGATCCCCAGATCTCATTTTTATTTCAAGTACTACTGCCTTATAGTACAATCAGACAAGTGAAGATATTACATTGGGTGGGGAACATTGGTTCCCCATATCTGGGGGTACAAGGTCAAGGATGTTTGTACCCCTTGTAGGAGAATGAATCAACTGTTCCAGGATGTTGATGTTAACAAAGTTTACGCTGGGCTTGTGCATTAGACGTGGTATAGGATTCCCAATCTATCAAGGGTTAGTTGAGACCCCCATGAATATTATATTGGGTTGAATGGTGAGGGTCTCTAGTACTTTGAGACAGGTAGTATGTATTTCCTGGGACATAGAGGGGGACCTATATTGTGTGAGACCCTGTTTATGATGAGTTCCAGTGGATCATACACTTTAACTAGTTTGGATGTGAGGCTGGTTTTAATATAGACTAAGATTCCGCCACCTGTAGTTCCCACCTGTCTAGCAGCTGGTCTAAAGGTGTGAAAGGCATTATAACCTTGCATTGCTGGGGGTACTCTCCATGACTTTAAATCATCTCTCCATTATTACGCAAATGTTAACACTCTCCAGATGAAGAAGGCTTGCAAGGAGTGGAGTTTCTTGTTAAGACTTCTAGCATTGAGCAGTACCACCTTCAGATATTCCTTCATAGGTTCAGTTAAGTTGGGAGGTTTGAGAAAAAACACTGTAGCACTGGATGTAACACAGCAGAATATCCAATTTATTGTAAGTAAGCGCTTTCAAGGGTTCACCTCTTCTTCTAAGATAAAAATGACTTAAAACAACCACATTAAATAGTATTCCAATTAACATTAATTAGTTCAATTAAAAACAATTAAATTATTTAAAGCCATACTTAACATTTTTAAAAACATCACAGCATACGTAAACTAAAAACTAGTGTCTCAACTGTCTCGCTTTCAGGAAAGGTTTAATGGAGACCATATTATTCAAACCAGGCACTTTATCAGCAAGCAGTAACATAATCCATTTTTGTTCAGCCGCCTCAGTAATATTCCTCATATCTCCTCCCCTTTTTCTGACTGCAAGTATTTCCAAGACCAAAAACTTAAACATATACTCACTACCTTCATTCCTGATGTGCATAGCCAAGGAACTGCTTTCCTTTTTATTTATTATATCCCTCATATGTTCAAGTATCCTGTCTTTGAAGTGTCGAGTAGTCATGCCAATATAATATGAAAAACATTCGACACAATAACTCAGATATATTACACTGATTGTTTTACAGTCAGCATAGTGAGAAGGCTCTATTCTGAAGCCTAGCTTAGGGTGTACAAAGTTACTACCTGTGTGTATATATGCACAGGCAGTACAAATCCTGCATGTATATGTACCTACTCTATCTGATCTACGAGTTGTCCTATTTAAACTAGATTTATAACAAAGATGGTTCTTTAGGGTCTTATTATTTCGAAAGCTAAATTTAGGTTTGTCTCCTACTATCTCCTTCAACCCATCCAAAGTAGAGAGTATATTGCAGTTCATATTGATGACATCGCAGATCATATTTATATTACTAGCATATGTCAGAGTTATTCTCATATCATTACTACTCTCATTAGTGATCTGTCGTAGCATCTCACTACTCTCCACAACACTACCTACATGTGGGCCACATACTGTTGCATTGTTGGCAAAGTATGGTTTACACCTACCATGTCTATATTTCCATGCCTCTTTAATGTGCCTGTCTATATCTTTACTTTTATAACCCCTTTCTATAAAATCCAGTTTAAGGGACTCTAAAGCTGAATTCAGCTCTGCATCATCATTATGTAATCTCATTAACCTGACCACCTGTCCTTTTATTACATTACGTTTGCAATGGTTCGGGTGCATACTTGTAATGTGCAATAAGATATTCTTTCTAACCGGCATTGTAGAAAGATTATGTGTAACTTCTTCAGCAAAAGCAGTTTTATGTGTAGGGTCTTTACCATGTGCATTAGGCGTGGTGCAAGTGTCACTGACAACCTCTGTAGGATTAGATTTATTTGTGTGAGAGAGCATTGACTCTAACAATAAAGTGTATTTACACCTCTCACATGCTTTATCTGTTTTATTAAGAATAAGAGGGCTGCCAGTGTACATAAAACAATTGCTACAATGCCTCATAATACCCATCTCAACCAGATTGGCCACAGAGAGTCGGGAAGTGCATATCCATGACCACGGATCTACTAGGGAGCAGTGAGGGACATTTAAATACTGACCAAGTCAATAAGACAAAGAACTTGATGAGCAAAGCTCAGCTATGAGCAACCTAGATACTCTAGTAGTTAAAAAAATCTCTGTCAACAGTAATACCACAAGAGTGTAGACCACAAAGCTTCTTAATGTAAAATAGTTGGTTTGGAGCCCACGTGCTTAAACCAGAACTAATACACTTTCAGAAAGACAGACACGATAAGCCTTCAACCAGCAATAATACTGTCAATAGTTCAGTTTATAAAGAAACCTAAGAGAGCTAAGCTGCAAGATTCATTAAACTTTTAATTTTTTTTGTATCCCATAACTTGTAACATAATCTTAAGACAGAAATAAAACCTGATAATATTACAAGTAATTACTAATAAAAATAACAGTGCTGCACCATGCTTACTGGCATTACTATGTAATGTCATCATGCTGGGACTTGGGAATGAACATGGATAACAACAGCTTACGCTTATTTATTGATAAAGTGAGTTAGAATGAGCAAGAAACATGAGCTGTAGCTCCGGAGTCTTAATAGGAATTTTAGTAGGAGGAATGACAACATGCTTAATTATATACTTATTTTTGATATAGTAATATTGTTTTCTTTGTTCTCCCACACATTACTGGTTATCAGCTCAATCCTCATGCCCCTTCTGCACTGGGTCTGCCAGGTACTCCTTGCCCCCCCTTGCACTTATCTCTGTTAATTACGGAGGTATGAACTGAAAGCACTGAAGACTCAACATGTCTGAGCTTCATCAGGGGGGCTTACTTATTGGCCTACCCTTTCTTCCTCCCCCTCTCTTAATTTTGTGGCTTGTGGTCCACTCCAAGGTAAACATATGCAATGTAGGTACGTAACATATTGTGCCACCTCTGCTGCAGCTCAGCCAGGCCTACTGCTATGCCATTGACACATTAATTATAAAAGAGAGGTTACAGTAAAATAACTTATAGTAAGGAATCTTTATATGTGCTCACAGCTGCATGCAATAATGCTTTCAATGCAGGGCTTAGTTACATTGGAAACATAATTATTTTATTCTACCAATATTGCTGTTGTTTTTCATGCCCATTTATTTAGAAATAATAATAACGCAAAAAACCCCTAGCAATAGGCAGTCCAATAACAGGAAAAAAGTAGAGAAATACGCAAATAGCTGCAGAAACTGTTAAACACTTTATTAAAAAATAAAAAAAACATGGTTTAGGGCTTTCGTCTGTAGTAAGTCATCATCAGAAACACTAAACAAATAAATTCTCAGTTTAAATACAAACTACATAATGAACTCATCCCTCATTTTTGACCAATCAATACTGAATAAAAAAATAATAAAACAAACATTCACTTTAAACTAATGTGTTGAAAAACAGTTTGTTAAAAGGGTTTGTTAAAATCTAGATGTTAAAAGGTATTTTTTGACTCTTGTCTCTTAAACCATTTTGTGATTTCTTTTTAATTCACTAGAGAAGGCAATGCTCTCATTTAATCCCAGTGGCATTTAGTCTTATCTGCCAAATCAAGTTTTAAAATGGGAATTGTCTATTTTATTTAACATTCCTTTGTTTCAGCTTTGTAAAGGGTACTTTAGATACCTAGATGATTTGTTATTGGTTTGGCAAGGGAATATTGCACAACTGGAAGAAAGTTTTGGTTTGTTAGAAACTAGCACTGATTCTTTAAGATTCACACACCATGTGGGTTTTCGTGAAATCAATTTTTTAGACATCAAGATTTTATGGTCACAAGATGTGGGCTTAGAAACTCATTTGTATACAAAACCAACTTACTGCAACTCCTTTTTGTTTTATTTTAGTTGGCATCCCAATAACCAGAAAAGCATCGTAAAAAGTCAGTTTATACGAGCCTCTAGACTTACTTCAGATGATGACTGGTGTATGAGGGAATTTGGTATTTTGAAGAATATGTTTTTTGAGAGGGGGTTTTCCTACTCACCTTTTGGATGACATTCTAGATGGGGTTAAAGCTGAAAGGTGTGGAAAATATGGCCCAATTATCAAACAGGGTCTGTCCAAGGAAACTGTTAACACAAACAAAAAAAACAACAAACTTTTGTAACAACATGGTATTAGATTACACTTTAGATGCAAAGGGTATTAAAAATATAATCACAAAAAAAAATTTTTTTTATTTAATTGTGATGACAATACTAGATTCATTGGAGAATCTTTATAGGTTCATATGTAGGTACTAGGCTATCAGCCCTTGGGCCTATATAAGCCTAGGCAAAAAGGTTCCCTAGCTTTTGCCACCCAAGAAAATTATTTTCTTGTGCCCCTGTTGAGCAGCTCCACAAAAGTGATTCTTGGGGTGAATTTTCTATTTCTCATCCAGTCGCCAAAATTTTTCTTAAAGAGGGCCAATGAAGAGCTCTGCCTGACATGAATGGGTAGTCTATTCCAGAGTATGGGAAGTCTCTGGGACAGGAATCTATCCCTTCAGCATGTTCTGTTTATTTTGATGACAAAGTTTAGGTCCCTGGAGCGTGTGGTTTGGAGAGATTGGGACTTCTTTAAGTGCAGCATGTCCAACAGCTCTGGGTTTGACATAACTTTGTATGTTAGGCAGAGATTGCCTCTGAGTAGATGACATGCGATGGAGTAGAGCTAGAGATTTTTGAGACGGTCTGCGTATGGCATCTGTTTTGAGGCCAGTAATCCTCTTAGTGAGGTATTTCTGTGGCCTTTCCAATTGTTGTAGGTGTCTTGTGGGATACATGCCAAATGGGGCATTCTACTCTATAATGAGTCTGATGAGGGATGAGTAGATAGGAACAATGACCTCCTTTTTTCTAGAGAAGAACCCTTTTGTGATGAGGTGTGCCATGTAGAGGGATTTCCTGACTGCAGTGGCGATGTGGTTATCAAAGGAGAGACTACTGTCCGCCTGTGTCCTGAGGTCTCATCACACTTTCGGTGTTTAGTGAGCTACCACCTATGTGGTAGTTCACGGGTGCCAAATCTTTCCCAAAAGGGATGACAATGCACTTCTTGGCATTGATCTTGAGGCCATGACTTTGACACCAAGCATCTGTCTCTGTGAGGCCCTTTTGTAGAATGTCTACATCATTAGGTGATTCTATTATGGCCCCCAGTTTGCAGTCATCTGCAAACTTTGTTAGCCAAAGACCATCTGTGTTGGCCTGCACTTCAGAGAAGTAGATGCCGAACAGGAGAGGACCCAGGACTGAACCCTGTGGTACTCCACTCGTCACTGGTCTGACGTCGGACTTGGACTCGGCTACTTTTACTGTGTGGATTCTGTCAGTGAACTAGTTGGCCACCCATCTTGTGATGTAGGGATTTATGTCCAGTTTAGTGAGTTAATCTATAATTCCAGAGTGGGGGGGGTGGTATCAAAAGCCTTGGCAAGGTCAAGATAGGCTGTGTGCACTACCTTGCCCTCGTCTATGGCTCTGGTGACTGCCTCAAAGAAGTCAATCAGGTTTAGTAGACATGATCTACCTTTTACAAACCCAAACTGAGTGGGGTCCAAGGTTTGGAGGTTACCTATGTCTTTGTTTATAAGCTCCAAGATGATACGTTCCATGGCCTTGCAGACCAGGCTCATCAGGCTAATGGGGTAGTAGTTTCTGGGGTCTGTGGTGGCACCCCCTTTGTGGGTGGGATAACCGTCACTGTGCGCCATTCAGTAGGCACATAGCCTGAGGTGAGGCTATGATTGAACATGGTACTTAGGTGGGGTGCCAGTTCATTCTGTAGTTCATGCAGTACGCAGCCTGGGATGTTGTCTGGTCCCATGGATGCTGTGTTGTTGGCTTTGAAGAGTGCAGTCTTTACTTGTTCATCCATGATTACAGGGGTTTTGCATTCTTCCGGTATTAAGATGGGCCCTTTGGAGGGTGAGAGGATGTTGGCAATATCAGTTGGTTCTGTATATTTAGTGCCATTGTGCTGTAGCTCAGAGCAGATCTGAGTGTTGCCATTGAGTTTCTTGACATAGCTGTAGAATGCTTTGTGGTTGTCTTTGGAATCAGTGGCAATTTTATTTTCATAACTGGCTTTGGAGGATTTTATGAGGGATCTCAGCTTCTTGGTGAGTCTGACCAGGGAGTCCCTCCGATCTTGGGATTTTACTCTTTTTTGCAACAACTTCTTCCTTCTGTTGTAGAGTTTGTTTATGGCAGGGGACCACCAGATTGGCTTCCTTTTTTTGGAGGACAGCATCTTGGTTCTGTTGGGGATGGCATGATCCATGCACTCGTGTAAGTGCTTATACAGTGCATTTGTGTAAGATTCAGCAGTCATACCTCTATTTTCCGTCTGCATGGGTGTCGTGAAATTTGCCACTTCTGTCTTAAGAAGCATGAAGTTGGCTTTGGAATAGTTTTTGATGGTTGTTTCCTTAATGGGGGTGGGGTGGGATATGGATGTCTAGGGTGATTAGCTTGTGGTTGGATCTGACCAGCGAGGAGCTGACCTCTGGCATGGAACACTGGTTACCCACGTTGGTAATGACCAGGTCCAGGATACTGCTGTCCCTGGTGGGGGTGTGGACAAGTTGACCCAATGCATAGGAATTTATGAATTCCACAAGACATTGAGCAAATGAGTTGGTACATAAGTAGTTTTCCCAGTTGATGGTGGGGTACTTGAAATCACCCATAATTAATGTATTGGGTTGTACCTTAATATTTTCCAGGATCTTAAGAAATGAAGAGTGGGAATCCTGGGGCATGGTGGGGGATCTGTAACAAGCTGCAACCTGGATTGCATTCTTGCACAGTGTTAGTTGTACTTGGATAATTTCCAATGCATTATGTTGAGCAATTAGCCTGGAGGTGTAGATATCCTTAATGAATATGGACATGCCTCCACCTTTAGTGTTTCGGTCCAGGCTAGGTGGCTGAAAGGTGTGGTATGAATTATAGCCTGGTAATGCGGGAGTGCTCTCTGGAGCCTTGAATCAGGTCTCTGTCACTGCACAGATGTCGATGTTCTCCATTTTAAGGAGTGCCTCAAGTGAGTGCATTTTGAGGTTTAGACTTCTAGCATTGAGTAGCATTACCCTCAGAGTTTGCTTGGTTGTACCCATAACGATGGTGAATTTGGCATTTGAACCTTGCCTAAAAAAGGCACTATAGGGTGGCAAGAGCCTTAGCCAGTATCCGGAATCCCAGGGGTGACAGGTGCAGGCCATCTCTGGCAAAGCATCATGGTCTGTTGACCATGTCATCCCAGACAGACAGATACTGGATCCCCTTAGAATGACACCAGAAGCTTAGCCAATTGTTGAAGTCAATCATTTTGTCCTTGTACTATGGTATCATTCTGGGCAATGGCAGGATGGTACTCAGGGCTAGGGTCATACCTGCCTGGGCTACAAGATTGGAGAGCTCTTCCATGTCTCTTTTCATGTAGTCCACGGAGGTACATCTCAGGTCATTCACAACAACATGGACAATGACAGATTCGTATTTGTACTTGTTGTGGAGTGACCTGAGTGCATGAATTATGTGGCAGATCCTGGCACCCGACAGGCAGCTGACAGTAACCTTCTCCTTGTTTAGCCTGGTGAGTGGGACATCAGTGTGTCTGACAATAGAGTCACCTATGACTAGTATGTTGGGTACGTTGTTTTGCCTTATGGGCTGAGGTTGAGTGGCACACTGATTTTGTGGGCTATGTGTCATTTGGGTAGTGTTGGGAGGTGGTGGTTGTCTGCATTTCAGCTTGTGAGATCTCTGTTACTTGGGCAGATTTTTATTTATTTTTTAAAACAATTTTATTAGAAGTGCTGTTAAAATACTATCAACATATAAAGAATGAACCATTTTCAATTATGTGAAAAAATTATCATGTACAGAATTAAACATTTTTAACTATATACAAAATTGTTCACCATAACTGTTAATTATCAACTGAAATAGGTTCTATATATACAATTTTACTATAAAAATAAACTATTTTTGTAATAGTTCATAAACTTTGTTCAACTGCTATATGTAGAATTATTCCTAGAACATCTGTTTATGATGGTCAGTTTTTCCAAACAACAAGTTTCATTAAGTAAAATTTTAAATTCTTGTAATGACAGAGAAGACTGCAATTTCCAATTCCATGTAATTATTTGTCTGGTTATAGATAATATAGACCAAACCAAAGGATAATTGGAGGTTTTTATACAATCTGGTACTGGAGTATTAAATAATATCAGAGATTTAGATAAGGCAAAGTTATCTGTAAATATTGCCTGCATAAAATCATTTATGTCTTCCCAACATTTTTTTTAATTCAGTACAGTCAAAGAACATATGAGACCAATCAGCATTTATTTGCTTATTACATCTCCAGCAATTTACATCTTTTTTTTCAATTTTACTCATTATTAAAGGAGTAATAAAAGATCTAATCAAATATTCCCAAGTAAGTATTTTCCATTTGAGAGAGGAAGTAGCTAAACTTGATGATTTTAATATATTAGTTTTATCTTTATTTGTAGGAAGTTGGCCATTAATGGAATAGAAAGAATTCCAATAACTGCCAAACTGTCAGGAAAAACATCTAAGTCAGACTTTATAGCTCTCTCTCTCTCTCTCTCTCTATATATATATATATATATATATATATATGATAATTTGTTAGTTTTTGGTGAGATACTTTGAATTGATAAAATTATATATTGTATTAAATAGAGTATTACTTTCTTAGTTGCTGACATTAATTCAATATTACTTAGAATAAACTTCCTTCCTTCTTGCAAATCTAACCAAAAAAGTGAATCAAGTTCAAATTCAGTATTGAGAGCATTAATTGATTTCAGTTCATTGTTAGACATCATTTGGTACCAAAAAGTTAAATTTTTCTGTTGAAAAGTTAACATTTTTATAGAATTAGAAGTAAAAAGAATTCCTTGTGTGTAGGCTATGGGGAAAAGAAGAAATGGAAAGTCCTTATATATATTATGTCTAAATATAAAACTTTTAAAGGATTTTAATAAGAGTGTTAAATAATTACTTTTAAATTTTTGAGACGAGAAAAACAGAAAGCTGATCTTTCAAAATCCAAATAGAATGGGTTATTTATAAGTAAAAATTTTTGTGAATTAATATTATTTAATGTGTCCACCATTAAAATTTCTATTAATTGTTTCAATTTAGCCTGATATTTAACATCTATTAAAAGGGATATTGTTTTAATCATGGATAAGATTGAGTAAAATTCTATATTTGGCATAGCTATGCCCCCATTATCCCAACTTTCATATGAAGTGTTAATGCAATTCTGAGTTTATTTGGGTACCATAAAAATTTATGAACATTATTTTTATTTTTTTAATTATCAAATTAGGGAGTCATAAAGAAATAGATTGAATAATATAAAGTCTTTTTGGAAGTAAATTCATTTTAATAATAGTGAGCTTTCATCCATGGAAAAAGGTATTTTATTCCACTGTTTAATCAAGTCTTCCATTGTTGTTAGATTTTTATTATAATTAATTTGTATGATATCTTTAATATTTTTGCCTATTACAATACCTAGACAGAGAATTTGATCAGATTGTGTTAAATAGTCTTTATATTCATCTTAAAGATTAAATTGCTTTGGTCCAATTAAGAGAATTTGTGTCTTATTATTGTTAAAAGTTAGACCTGATTTTATCTGAAAGTGATTCATGTTTCTAAAAAGAGCTTGAATAGATGATTTTTCATCCGCAAGGGTTAGAAAAGCATCATCGACAAACATTTGTATTTTAGAAGATAACTTGGAATTTAAGTTATAACCTATTATATCATTATCCCATCTGATTAAATTTGCCCATGGTTCCATAATTAAGGTAAATAATAAGGGGGATAGGGAGCATCCTTGTTTAGTGCTTTAATTATTGGTATATTCTGAGAAATACTAGTTCCTATTTTAATGTAAGCTTGACTACCTTTGTAAAGCTGAGAAATGAGATTTATAAAGTTATGGGAGAAGTTTAGTTCTACTAAAGAAGTGAATAAGTAATCCCAATTAACTGAATCAAATGCACAGTTAATGTCTAAACTAATTAGTGTTAGATTTTTTTTAAATGTTTGACCGATTCAGTCAAAATGAATGTTTTTTTAATGTTATCATAAGAATTTCTATTCACTACAAATCCAGTTTGATCTTCATCTATCAAATTTGGTAAAATATATTTTAATCTATCTGCATATATGGACATGAACATTTTGTAATCAATATTAATTAAAGAAATGGGTCTATATGAAGAACATTTGGTGGGGTCTTTGTTAGGTGTAAGTATGACAGTAATAAAAGTATATTTCCAAGAAGGTGGGATTTATTAAAATTTTTTGAGATATTGAAAACTTCATGCAATAAATTTAAAGCTATATTAGGTAATATTTTATGTATTTCAGGTATAATGCCATCATTACCTGGGGCTTTATTACGTTTTAATTTGTGTTTGAATGTCTTATATAGGTTTGTCAATAGTATGTTTTTGTTCTATAGATAATCTTTTATCAGTATATTTGTTAATAAAGGCTCTAATTTCTTCCTTTGGATCAATAGTATTAGAATTTTGATTACTATTATTAAAATACTCCCTAAATTCAGATAAAATGTTGTGCAAGTTTGAGACCAACTTTTTTTGGGGGGGTGTCAAAATATTTCATTTATGTGATTAATTTTATTTAGTCTTTTAGTTTTGTTTGCTAGCAACTTTAATGATTTAGGATGTGTAGTAAATTTATTAGTTTAAATTTTTCTAGAATTATTTTTGTTTTATGATTTAGAATTTCTAAACATTTACTATTTAAAGAATTTATTTATTTTTGATTGTCAGTTATATCTTTTCCTTTGTTTTGATTAAGCTTTATTTTATCTAATGTAAAGTCGTATATCACTAAGTTCTTTGTCCCATAATTTCCTTTTATTTTGATACCAACTTATAATTTTCTCATATAAATATGCTTTTAAAGCATCCCAAACATATATTTTAGATATGTTATTGGTGTTGTTAAGCTCTATAAAGTTTTGAACTTCTAATGAAATAAATTCTTTAAATTATTTTAATTTTATAATATAAGCAGGTATTCTTTTGATTTGAATACTACAGTTATTATTAATGAGTATATCAAAAATGATAGAATTATGGTCAGAAAGGGGACAAGATATTACTTTTGATTTGATTAGGGAGTATGTTAAATATTTCGAAACCAAATCTTTATCTATTCTAGAGTGTGAGTTATGCATATGAGAATAAAAAGTGTAAAATAATGAATTTGGGTCAGCACAATTATTAATATCTTTTAATAAGAATAAGTCAATAAAATCCTTTATTTTTTTGCAGAAGCTGAAATTTTCCTTTTACCTTTATTAGTACAGTCATTAAAGAATACAGTTAAAATCTCCTGCTAGTATTCTGTTTCCTTTTGCAAAATGAACAATTTGGTCTAAATGTTGCCTAACTGTATTATTTTCTATATCTGGGATCCAGTATATATTGACTAGAGTATACATTTTTTATTTAATTCTATAATTATAGCACAAAACATTCCTTTATTATCCTTATAAACATCAATTATTTTAGGCAAGGGTATTGAATTATTCCAAAAAATAGCCACTGCTCTTTTCTTTTGAGTATGTTCTGAGCTAACCAAAACAGAATAGGACTTATTATTAAGTTTAGATATATCTGTAGATAATAAGTGGGTTTCTTGTAGAAATATTAGTTGTGATTTATGAAGCTTAAGGTAGGGCAGATTTTTATTGAGAGCCTCCGTGAATGTGGGTGTGTGCTTTGTGTTTCGATGTGTGGGTTTTGGTAATGTGGGTTTTGAAAGACTATGTGTTGAGTGTAGTGTGGTGCAGGTGTTAACCTTTTCCTCTTGACTATCTAGTCCAGTATATGTCTGGAGAGAGCCTGGCTTCCAGTTTGGCTACACAAGTGCATCTCTCAAAGGTTTAGTGTTTGGTGGTAGGAGAAGATGGTTGTCAGTGTATATGAGGCAATTGCTAGATTGCCCCCAGATGCTCAGATTCATCAGGTGGACAGCAGAAAACACCAGAAGCTGACCTATGGACATGCCTGGATAGGTGCTTATTAATTTAAGTACTAAGAACTGTTTTCCTCTTGACAAGTGAGGAAAGCCGAGTGCTGTTGTAATTTGTAGTTTATTTAGTGCTTACAACAAGTTCTGAGCAAGTGCTGAGCACAAGGAAACAGTTTTGAGTGCTGAAACTACAAAAACCGGCTAGTTCTAGCTAAACCTTGCTAGTTTTGGCACCAATCCCAAGACGAGAAGCAGGCCATGGCCTATTTGGTGATCCACAGTCATGTCCCAGATGATGCAAGGGTCTGCAGGCTTATAGCCTTTTTCTGGTAGATGCCTCAAATAGCAACCAGACCAATCACATATGTTAAGCACAGACACTCACTCTCCAACCAGAAAGAGTCAAGAATCACTGCACTCTGCTCCTACTCTCACCAGGATCAGAATATAAGCACAGATTCTAAGCTGTCATCTATAAAGCAGTTATTAAGCTTTTTGGTGATCAGCAGTCTCCAGGAAATAATGTAACTGCACTCCTCTCAACAGGAGAAAACAGAAGCACTAATCCCAAGATGACTACTGAGAGGCAGAATGTGGGCTCTCCAATAACTGATGATCTTGCAATAGATGCTTAAAGGTAAGATGAAAAAAATGGTTTATCCTAAACACTGCAGTGTGCACTAGAGGAGTTAGATGTGAAAGTAGGTCACTTATGTTTTACCTGCCTAAAAGTTAAGTTTTAGTGCAGAGTCACTATTTTTAAAACAGCAAGATAGATTGAAAGGGGGTGGTCACTTTTGTATTCTGGTACTATGGAATACAGTAGGATGGTCAATAAATTTAAATAGTTGAAGGGGAGTGATTTCACAAAATGATAATTTTGTGCTTACTCACCCCAGCCAGTAAAAGCAGAGAAATCAGATTTCTGTATACTATATCCAGTTTTACTTATAAAAGAAAACAAAATATCAAAGACCTTTTGGAAAGGACACCCCAAGACAACAGGGGTGTTTGGCCAGTTACTGTTAAATGTGGCAGGTGCAACCAGTGTAGATTTACTGAAGAGAGCTACATGGGGTGGCTGTATAATACAGCTCAAAAATGGTTTTGTGGTGGAAGATTTAATTGTTTGACCGAGAGGGTGGTATACCTTGCCACGTCAGTCCTGACATGCATTTTATATTGGCAAGACAGTCAATGGCCTGAACCAACATCAATATAGTATACAGAAATTTGATAGTAAAGTGCTTTGGCATGACATTCTATAGTTTGCGAAAATGTTGATAAATTTAAATTTCTTATATTACAGCAGCTTCCCAATGGTGCTTTCAGTGGAGATTGGAAAAACTTGTTAATGCATACGGAAATGATTTGGCAGATAAGACTAAATGTCACTAATCCACTGGGTTTAAACAAAAGCATTTCCATCTCTAGTGAATAAAAAAAAAGGCACAATATGGTTTAAAAGGCGAGTCAAAAAATACCTTTTCCTTTTTGAATTGCAAATTTTTTGTGTTAAAAGACCATGTGAATGTCTATATATATTTACTTAAAATCAATAAAATTGTTTTAAAAAAAAGGATGGAGTAAAATAAATAAAAAAAGTACCTTTTAGCATCTAGATTTTTAACAAATCTTTTTAACAAACTGTTTTTCAACACATAGTTTATATATTGTATGTAAAACTTTTTCTATTAGTTTAAAGTGAACGTTTATTTTATTTTTTTATTCAGTATTGATTGATCAACAATGAGGGAAGAGTTTATTATTTAGTTTGTACTTAAACTGAGAATTTATTTGTTTCTCTGTTCTGATGATGTCTTACTACAGACAAAAGCGCTAAACCACTTTTTTTATTTTTTAATAAAGTGTTTAACAGTTTCTGCAGGTATCTGCATATTTCCCTGTTTTATTCCCATTGTTGGACTGCCGATTGCTAGGGTGTTTTGCGTTATTATTACTACTTGTTTTTACACTCGCGGGCTTTTCATTTTATTTCTTTATTTTGGATTTATTTAGAAATATTAATCACATATACCAATATATCATGATCAACTAATTACAGAACAGCCCTTTAAAAAACAGCACACTGGATGCATCTAATAAGTTGGCTATGACTGCAACACTTTCTAGAGTGACAATAAAATGAATAACTTTCAATTCCGGACATTAAATAGGTCTAATTAGCCTATTAGGTCATGGAAGTGGCAAAAAGTACAGTTTTGTACCTACCATAAATGTAGATGCTCGAGTGCTCATACAGCTGCAGTCATAACAGATGGGTTATCCTGCCATCAGGTGGGTCCTCGGTCGGCCAAATTCCAAAGTCTAGGTCCGGCATTGGTTATCGTCACTTCTTCCCTGACGTCAGTGCGGCAGGGGTATAAAAGAGCCAGCCGACGCCATCTTCTTCAGTTTTTCTTGCCCCAGATGTCAGGTGCCCCCAGAAGGAAGGCAAAACATAAACTTATGTAATCATGCAATAAAGCATAATCAAAAAACAGTAGTTTGCAAGCAAATACACCATAAAAGAAAACCCCAAATAGGTTGTATGAGAAGGTGTTTGTCATAAGGCCTGTCCTAAGAGGGGATGGAGGGAGGGAAACCTGGACTGCAGCTGTATGAGCACTCGAACATCTACATTTATGGTAGGTACAAAACTGTACTATGTTCATCGTGCATACAGCTGCAGTCATAACAGATGGGTAGAATCCCAAAGCTAAGTAGGGGTGGCAGGCACTAACTGGAACTAGGAGGAGCAAGGATGCCCTGCAAGACAGCTGTGGCAAATCCCACTCTAGATTTTGAGTAAAGTGGAAGGTGATAGTGTTTGGAGAAAGTGTGCACTGAACTCCAAGTGGCTGCTTCCAAAATGTCCTTGGTAGGAACCCCCCTGAGGAAAGCTGCAGAGGTAGCTGTGGCCCTTGTGGAGTGGGACCTGATGCTTGAAGGCACAGCTTTTCCATGGAATGAGTAACAAAAGCGTATGCAGTGGGCTATCCATTTTGAGATTGTCTGTTTGGAGATAGCCTTTCCTTGAGCACCTGTAGCATAGGACACAAAGAGTTGCTCGGATTTCCTGAATGGCTTTGTCCTGTCCAAATAATAACGTAGTTGTTTGTGAATGTCCAAGGAATGCGGTAGTCTTTCCCCTTTGTTTTGTGGGTTAGGGTAAAAGGTAGGTAAGTGGATAGTCTGATTCAAGGCTACACTGGATACTACCTTTGGCATAAAGGTAGGGTTGGTTCATAAGGAAACTCTGTCCTGATGGAAAATGATGAAAGGTTGCACAGCCATGAGGGCCTGTAGTTCCAAAACCCTGCATGCTGAGGTGATAGCCAGAAGGAAGGCTGTTTTCCATGACAAATATTGTAGTTCTGTTGAAGCAGCTGGCTCAAATGGAGAAAGGGTCAGTTTTTCCAATATGAAGTTGAGGTCCCAAGCAGGGACTGGTGGTTTCCTTGGGGGTTTTATATTCTTAGCCCTCTGTGGAACTGTCTTAAGAGAGGATGAGAGAATAAAGGAGGATCTGTGTTGTATTGTGCAGAAATGGCTGAAGCATGGATTTTGATGGAGGAGAAGGAAAGTCCACTGTTTAACATCTCAGCTAGGTACTGTAATATTTGAGGTATATTTATTACCCAAGGATTCTGGCCCTTTTTCTGATTCCAGGCACAAAACCGCTTCCATTTGGCGGAGTAGGCTTTTCTAGTAGAAGGTCTTCTGGCCTCCAAGATGACATCCTGCACCTCCTTGGAGAGGAGGGTCTGTTGGGAAATCAAGGGATTCTCCACGCAGATAGATTTAGGGTTTGGAGCTGGCTGTGAAGAGTTTTGAAGTTGTGCTGGGACAACAGAAGAGGCACTAGAGGTAGGATCCATGGTGGCGAATGCGTCAGGCTCTTCAGGAGTGGATACCAGTGTTGTCTTGGCCAGTCTGGAGCAATGAGAATCATTTTCGGCCTCTCTGCTCTGGCTTTTAATAGAACTTTGGGCATCAGAGGGAGAGGCGGGAAGGCATAGACTGTCAATGTTGTCCAATTGAAAGAAAGTGCATCCACTTTCCAGGCCTGTGGATGATAGGTCCTTGAGCAAAACTTTTTCAGTTGGTAATTTCTGTGGGTAGCAAAGAGATCTATGTCTGGCTGTCCCCATGCCTGAGTTATCTTTGTGAAAACTTGAGGATGCAACTTCCATTCGTGTGGATCTGTCATATTTCTGCTTAGGCTGTCTGCCAGTGTGTTTTCCTTCCCTGGCAGGAATTGTGCCTGAAGTTGGATTTGCAATTCCAGAGCTGTGTTCCAAAGGGTCATGGCTAGTCTGCACAGGGGGTATGAATGAGTTCCCTCCTGTTTCTTTATGTACCACATGACTGTGGTGTTGTCTGTCCTTATCAATAGCTGGCCTGGATGCAGTAGGTCTTTGAAGGCCATAATAGCATTTTGCACTGCTAGCATTTCCTTTTGGTTGATGTGTAGGTGCTTCTCTTTTTGGGACCATATTCCCTGAATGCACTGGTCTTTCATGTGTGCTCCCCAGGCATAGTCCGAGGCGTCTGTTGTGATGATTTGATTTGCTTGAGGTATGCAGAAAGGGAGACCTTTGTTTCTTTGGCATGCTTGAGCCCACCACAGAAATTCCTTTTGAAGACATGGAATGAGTGGTATAATTGTTTCCAAACTAGCTGTGTTGAGACCATAAGTTTTTTAGGTACCATTGAAGCTTCCTCATATGCAGCTTTGCACATGGGATCAGCAGGATGCAAGATGCCATGAATCCCAGAGCCTGCAGGACTTTCCTTGCAGTCAGCCTGGTGAAGGTTGCCATTTTGTTGAAGTATTGAGATAGTTGCCCTTGTTTGTCTGGCGTGAGGTAGGCCATCTGGGTGTTTGTATTCAAGCTGGCACACAGGAAAATTATTGTTTGAGAGGGTATTAGTTTTGATTTCTTTTGGTTGACTGTGTATCCCAGAAAGTTCAACAGTCTTATTGCAAATGCCAAGTGTTTCAGAAGTATGTCCTTGCTGTCCGCTTGGATCAGGCAGTCGTCCAGATATGGGTATATTTGTATCCCTTGAAGTCTGCAGTAGGCAATTACTGATGCCAGGCATTTCGTAAACACTCTGGGCGCAGTAGATAAGCCAAAGGGCAATGCAGAGAATTGATAATGGGTTGAACCTGCGAGAAATCTGAGGTATCTTCTGCAATCTTGCCTGATAGGGACATGGAGGTATGCCTCCTTGAGGTCCAATGTTACCAGCCAAGACTCCTTGCCCAGCATGGGAAGAAGCTGCTGTAATGTGAGCATCTTGAATTTTGGCACCTGTAGATATGTGTTTAGGATGGATAGGTCTAAGATGGGTCTCCAATCTTTGTCTTTCCTTGGTACCAGGAATAGTCTGGAATAAAACCCTTGACCTTGTTCTTTCGCAGGCACCTCTTGAATAGCTTTCATGTCCATGAGAGCTGAAATTTGTTTTTGTGCCTCTGCCCTTTGATTTTGTGGCAGGTTTGGCATGCCTCTCATTTTTGGAAGGGTGTGAAAGTGGAATCTGTTGCCTCTGTCTATAATGTCCAGGATCCATTTGTCTTTTGTGACAATATGCCAATTTTTTGAGAATAATGCCAGTTTTCCACCTAAAGGTGCTGCCATTAAAGCTTTGCTTGGCAGGTAAAGGGGAAAGTCATTGTGTCTGCTTTCTGAATGACTGTGATCTATCTTCTCCACCTCTTGGGGTTGGTGCTTGCCATTGCCTGGCTCTGAATGATCCTTGAGATTGCCCTCTACCCCTCGGGTGCCTGTATCTGCCTCTTTGAGGTCTGTCTGTGGCTGGAAAGGACCAATTTTTTGAAGGCCAGTTTCTGCTGAAACGTGGAGGTTGTACCTGCAGGAAATCTTTCACTGTTTGCATTGATCTCGCCTTTTCCTCCATTTTCTTTAGTACCTCCTCAGCTTTAACACCAAACAATACATCTTTTTGAAGAGGTTCATCTAGTAATTTAGCTTTGACGTGATCTGGTAAGGCTTGTTCTTTGAGCCATGCATGTCTACGTATGACAGACCCTGTAACAGCAGCTCTACATGAGGCCTCTAAAGCATCAAAACCACACTGCAAGGTATGTTTACCCACTTGCTCTGCACTATGTAACAAATCCTGCAACTCTTTTAAATCTGGTTGCTCAGGTTGTGTCATTTTGCTTTTCAACTCAGATAATAAAAACTGTTGATACTTTAACATATGGAACTGACAGTTTAATGCCCTCATGGTTAAATGGTTGAAGTGGCCGAGGTGTACACCTTTTCCCCCCACCTTTCTAAAGCTCTGGAATCTCTCTCTGAAGGTAATGGGTTTTTGGCAGTAGAGGCCTTAATTCCCTTGGGACCCTGTGAAATTGTTTCTGTGTCAGCAGCATGGCTTTTGTATAGGAACTGGTGTGAATCAGGAACCCGGTAATGCCTATCTGGTTTAACAGGAGCTGGAGGTAAAGAATCTGGGTTGAGGCTGGCTTCTGTGTACACATCATCTAATATATCTAAGACAGGAGCGATAGCCAGAGGTCTATGCTGGGGGAGCAAGAGAAAATCCCTGAGCCTTTTCTTGGAATCTGAGTAATCTTGGCCTTCCCAGTGAAAGTGTTCCCTCAAAGTATGTAGGGTTTCCCCAAAAGAGTAGTCCTCAGGGGGAGACCGAGGGAATAGACTCCTCTGCATCAGAGTCTTCAAAAGGAGAATATGTATATTCCTGGTCCTCAGAATGTTCAGAGGTAATAGAGGCTTGATCTGAGGAAGGGTAGTCTTCCTCTAATCTGGGCCTTTTGTCCGAGGGGGGTTGAGAACCCCTGATAAGAGTAATCAAATCCTCAGCCATTTTGAGCATCTGTTTTTTAGGCATGGGGCATTGAGAGGGGGTCTGTGGTCCTTGTTTTTTAGTTTTCATGGCTGCTTTAGATTTTGTGAAAGCCTTAATAGAGAAGGAGGAAGGCCTGAAGACACCTTGAGAAATGGCAGGCCTGTCTAAACTCTGGGTTTCCCTGCCAAGAGTGGCGTTGGTATCTGTAGTCGGAATGGGGGCCGAGGAGCCTGCGACGTCGGGCACAGAAGACACCAGTAATGAAGTGTCATCGGTACTCAAGGGCTGCGTAGGCACCTCGCTGAGAACCGGAGAACCGGTAGTCGGCCTTAGCGTGGTGTCAGTAGGAGTCGCGGACCTTGTATGTTGGTCCTTATCTTTGTGTCTTTTACTCAAAACTGGAGTCGGAGTATCCGACGACATAATATAATTACATTTTTTTACCAAAATAGTGATGGGCAAACTCCGCCCGATGCTTAATAGTGCTTTTGTTGAATCTAGCACAAAAACGGCAGGCCGAGATGTCGTGGTCTGGGCCTAAGCAAGGAATACAGAAAGAGTAGAAATCCTTATGCGGTATTTGCTTCCCACATGAAATGCAATTATTAACTTTGTCTGACATCGGTCTGAGGCAAGAAAAGTTTCCCCAACAGGGTACTTAGCTTTCAAGAAGACTCCGGCTGAAATATTTTCATAAATCTCAGGAGCTGGCCGACCGGCACTTGCGAACTGCTTCTGCTTCGGGCACCGCATGGCAAGAAAGACTGAAGAAGATGGCGTCGGCTGGCTCTTTTATACCCCTGCCGCACTGATGTCAGGGAAGAAGCGACGACAACCGACACCGGACCTAGACTTTGGAATTCGGCCGACCGAGGACCCGCCTGACGGCAGGATAACCCATCTGTTATGACTGCAGCTGTATGCACGATGAACATCAAAGGAATTACTGTCATTTAAAATATATAATTTTACTGTTTTCTCCTTTTCTGTCCAGTTGCATACTTTCAGAATCTAATGTTCATCTGCAGGACCTGTTATATACAAGCCGCGGTGATACAGCAGTAGCATTGTTGCCTCACAGCAAGAGGTTCTCCTGTTCAATTCTCTGCTGGAATGCCTTCTGTGAGAAGTCTGCATGTCCTCCCTGTGGTCGAATGGCCTCCGAAAGACATGTGTGAATGGGCGTGCCTTTGCTGAAGGTTGGGCAACGGGCTGGCAACTCGGCACCATAAAAATCTACTGCCAATCATTAGCGGACCGGAGTTCCACTGTGGCGACCCCTAACAGGGAAAAGCTGAAAAGACAAACAATCTGCAGGACTTGCTATACAAATCTGCATGCACTACAGCTTGCAATGATTGAGCAGATATCGGCTTTCCTAGATAGATATACTTGCAGGTCCGGCAAGGAGCATTTATGAGTAAATAAATGACCATCAATGAATTCCACAACTACATTAAACTGATGTACTGCATTGACCCTTAGTTAGTTAAGTAGAATTGTACAACACAGCTGCAGTCTTTTGTCAGCAGTATTTTTACAGCAGAAGAAACAAAAAATAAGCATATGGATCAAAACGTTTACTTTACATATCAGCATTTATATGGGCGTGCCTGACTTGGAAGTAAAGGACTTTAAAAAAGGCAATTGAGAAAGGAGATAATAAGGAAATGTGGGTGATAGCCAGAACTCTGCACCCATACCCATCAACTTAGCAAACTAAATTACTCGTTTGCCTGATCATAACTAATAAACGTTTTAAAAAAAGTAAAACGATTATTCACTGTTCACTGTCAGGATTCTGTTATTAAATACTCTGGTAACCTCCTAGTCATTATCAGAAATAAAACAAAAATGCAAACAAGAGGAAATAGTAAGATATTTCAAACATGTGTCAATCATGTTAAGAGAAGGAAGACTAACTGATTGCTATCAGAAGTATGAACATTTTGCAGCAGCGAAATGTTAAAATACCTTGCAACATTACAATAAGAATGCAGAATCATTGTTAAGCATTTCAGAGTCAGAGCCTGCATATCTGATCACATGAGAAGCAGCTCTTGGGGAGACATTGTGCAGAATTCTGAAATGCACACAAGGAAAGCTTTTGCTGACAATATTATCTCTTAAGAATTATCTCTATAGAGAAGAAACTTCCTCCTATTCATCTCAAAATGCAGGTGTAAGGCCATCTAACTAAAGCACTAAAGATAAAGTCTTGTGATGGTTATCTCTATTCAGTAATATTTTAGTCCTGATGTTTGAATCCTACCTCTAACAACTACCATAATCCAGATGACCTTTTAACAGCTAAGATATAGTGGACTATATACATTCTTACAGTAATCCTTTGACATGTCCACCACTTCATAAATTGAGAACCCTGTGTAATCTATACTCATTTTCTCTTTAGCACTGCTCTCATAATCATATTTTACTCATAGTGCTGTTAGACACTGTACTACTGCATAACATATAAAGGACTGGGCACCAAGGACAGTGAGCCCTTACAGAAACATACTTACTGTAAGCATTGTGTTACTTACTATATGCAGTGTAAATGGTGGGCTGTATGTCACAGTGTATTTTTCCATCTGTCTAACCACTTACATGTTTTGGCACTTTTTAATAACAAGCTTCAAGAATTTTTATTAAACCACAGCCCAAAATGTGTGTGGAACTAATCAGTGATAACATGGAAGGCACAGAGTGAGTACATCTATAGGCTTTAATGGTAGCACCCCATGCTTGCTCAGATATATACTCATTAAATCCTGTGGATGCAACTCCATACTATCTCGATTGTGGTGTAAGGAGTCACAAAAGGCAACTCACTTTGGATATGGAAATCATATGTTTAACAAGGCAAATTATGAAGACACTGTTCAGAAAAGAAAAAGAGAAACAGAGGAAAATGCACTACTGCCCTGCAGGAATCATAAGCCACAGTGCCAAACAGAAGTGGAGCTGGTTAGGAATTATATGCCACAGTGCCAAACAGAAGTGGGGCTGGTTAGGAATTATATGCCACAGTGCCAAATAGAAGTGGAGCTGGTTAGGAATCATATGCCACAGTGCAAAACAGAAGTGCAGCTGGTTAGGAATCATATGCCACAGTGCCAAACAGAAGTGCAGCTGGTTAGGAATCATATGCCACAGTGCCAAACAGACGTGGGGCTGATTAGGAAGCATATGCCACAGTGCCAAACAAAAGTGCAGCTGGTTAGGAATCATATGCCGCAGTGCCAAACAGAAGTGCAGCTGGTTAGGAATCATATGCCACAGTGCCAAACAGACATGGGGCTGATTAGGAAGCAAATGCCACAGTGCCAAACAAAAGTGCAGCTGGTTAGGAATCATATGCCACAGTGCCAAACAGAAGTGCAGCTGGTTAGGAATCATATGCCGCAGTGCCAAATAGAAGTGGAGCTGGTTAGGAATCATATGCCACAGTGCCAAACAGATGTGGGGCTGATTAGGAAGCAAATGCCACAGTGCCAAACAAAAGTGCAGCTGGTTAGGAATCATATGCCACAGTGCCAAACAGAAGTGGAGCTGGTTAGCAATCATATGCCACAGTGCCAAACAGAAGTGTAGCTGGTTAGGAATCATATGCCACAGTGCCAAACAGAAGTGCAGCTGGTTAGGAATCATATGCCACAGTGCCAAACAGATGTGGGGCTGATTAGGAAGCAAATGCCACAGTGCCAAACAAAAGTGCAGCTGGTTAGGAATCATATGCCACAGTGCCAAACAGAAGTGGAGCTGGTTAGGAATCATATGCCACAGTGCCAAACAGAAATGGAGCTGGTTAGGAATCATATGCCACAGTGCCAAACAGAAGTGCAGCTGGTTAGGAATCATATGCCACAGTGCCAAACAGAAGTGCAGCTGGTTAGGAATCATATGCCACAGTGCCAAACAGAAGTGCAGCTGGTTAGGAATCATATGCCACAGTGCCAAACAGAAGTGCAGCTGGTTAGGAATCATATGCCACAGTGCCAAACAGATGTGGGGCTGATTAGGAAGCAAATGCCACAGTGCCAAACAAAAGTGCAGCTGGTTAGGAATCATATGCCACAGTGCCAAACAGAAGTGGAGCTGGTTAGGAATCATATGCCACAGTGCCAAACAGAAATGGAGCTGGTTAGGAATCATATGCCACAGTGCCAAACAGAAGTGCAGCTGGTTAGGAATCATATGCCACAGTGCCAAAAAGAAGTGCAGCTGGATAGGAATCATATGCCACAGTGCCAAACAGAAGTGCAGCTGGTTAGGAATCACATGCCACAGTGCCAAACAGAAGTGCAGCTGGTTAGGAATTATATGCCACAGTGCCAAACAGAAGTGGAGCTGGTTAGGAATCATATGCCACAGTGCCAAATAGAAGTGCAGCTGGTTAGGAATCATATGCCACAGTGCCAAACAGAAGTGCAGCTGGTTAGGAATCATATGCCACAGTGCCAAACAGAAGTGCAGCTGGTTAGGAATCATATGTCACAGTGCCAAACAGAAGTGGAGCTGATTAGGAATCATATGCCACAGTGCCAAACAGAAGTGCAGCTGGTTAGGAATCATATGCCACAGTGCCAAACAGAAGTGGAGCTGGTTAGGAATCATATGCCACAGTGCCAAACAGAAGTGCAGCTGGTTAGGAATCATATGCCACAGTGCCAAACAGAAGTGCAGCTGGTTAGGAATCATATGCCACAGTGCCAAACAGAAGTGGAGCTGGTTAGGAATCATATGCCACAGTGCCAAACAGAAGTGCAGCTGGTTAGGAATCATATGCCACAGTGCCAAATAGAAGTGGAGCTGGTTAGGAATCATATGCCACAGTGCCAAACAGAAGTGCAGCTGGTTAGGAATCATATGCCGCAGTGCCAAACAGAAGTGCAGCTGCTTAGGAATCATATGCCACAGTGCCAAACAGAAGTGCAGCTGGTTATTTTTTGCATTGTATGCCATCCCTCCAATCCTGTGCCCCTCTTCTCTAAAAATCTTTTTACCAAATTTAAAGAGCTAAAAAACAGCTTTTTTCTTTTATACCATAATAAATAGCTTGCTACACTTATTCCAAGCAGTTGCTCGTGCTTGTACCATGCTCATGTTTAAAAGCGAATGCAATGCCAGCATTTATTTTTTAATGTTGGTATGTATTAAAAAGAGATTGGGACTGGTCAACCTTACCCCCTAGCACTTTGCCTCAACCTAGCTAAATTACTGGTGCTAAGATATGTCATTTATTTTTAAGAAGACACTTCAAACATTTCTCTCTCTCTCTTTGTTGTACTATCCTTCATTACAGCTTTTACTAAATAACCAAATGGTAATGAATTAAACCCTTTTTTACTGACCATATTAAAGAAGGCTATGCAGTTATTATTGACTGGGCTTTACCTGGCTGGCATTTTTTTCAGGGGAATTATACTAAAAAAGATTCCTATAAAATATCCATAGATTGTGCTCCTAGCCTAAAAGTCAAAGGTGAAGCTGTACCTTGAATCTGAAAGAAAACATATTTTTTAATGTTATTTTATGTTACATTTGAAAACTAATCACCACAACAAAAAACTCCAGAAACAAGGTTGTGAGCACTTTTTCAATGAACCACAAGTCCAAAAACTGGAGTGAATCACACAATTTATTGAAATAAAATAAAATAAGAAACATAATCCTTTTGTCATGTACTTTCATCCCAAATGCCCTCAGGACTTTATCAGAGCAATAATGAGACCAATCAAAGTTCAGTAAGCTTATACCCCAAAGGGAGTGTCACATGATAAAAAACACCAATCAGAGTGCACTATCCTTTAATCTCTTAGTATCTCACTTTCACACACAAGTATAAAATGTTTTAGGCCTTGTGCATTACATAGTTATGCTTCTGATAAACTATATTTATTAACCTGAAAAATAACTGCTATTTACACCTTTTTTCCATTTATTCAAACTGAAGGGAACAATAACCAGAATAAAAACATATTCACGCCTGGTAAACAGGTAAAACACTGCACTGGAAATGCTTTTACCTATATGGAACATAGTATGACATAAACCATAAAACAGTACATTCTTCCAACAGAAATTATATATGGCTGATTTGCTGAGCGACAGAACCAACACTGTAAGAGTGACACGCTCATCCATTGACAGCATGAATGTAACCGATGGGGTACTACAGAGATCCGTACTTCCACCTCTGCTATTTGTAATATACTTGTCTGATCTCCAGATTAGAACATGGTTATTCTGGTTTACCAGGCTTGCACATGGTGATAAACTGGGTATTATACTTAAATCCCATTCTGATATGCAGAAACTATAAATGAACATACACATGTAAATAGCTGGTGTTCTCAAAATGGGCTAAAAGTAAATGATAAAAAGATGCAATGTTTTTGCACCTTGCAAACAAACTTTACACCTATCTTATGGTATGGAAAGCACCCCACTCCAAAATTCAGATGGTGAGAGAGACCTTGAAACATGGTAGACAACTCCCTTTCTTTTGTTCATCATATTGCAACAATGATCAGGAAATCCTTTCATGTGGCACAGCTGATCGCAAAGCGTATTTCCTGTACATCCAAAGAACTCATCAACACTTTATATTGTCTACTTATTATGTCCCTCATTGAATAAAATGCCCTCCCTACGGAATGCACCTTACTAAACAT
>NC_056737.1:988242803-988245303 GCF_019279795.1 Protopterus annectens | reverse complement strand
GTAGTGCATACAGTATACATGCAGCATCATACATGCAGCATATACAGTATACATACAGTATCACACGTGCAGTATATACACTATACATGCAGTATCATAGGAGAACATATGGTATACAGGCAGTATAATACATGTCTTACGTACAGTATCCATGCAGTATCGCTGGAGGCACTAGTTGTTCACATTGGTGTACTATACTCATGTGATAGCAAGTTGTAGGTAGTCCACATCTGTGTATTTGACAAAAATACTGAGAAAGGATTTACACTGCCTGTCCATGATTGCTTTTTCTTTGGGATACAGTGACCTCACGTTGAGAGCAATACATGTAGAATAGTGTTCAGAAGGAGGCGTGAGGTTTAAGAGAAGGCAGGAACTGAGAAATTTTTGTAAAGTTGGAATGAATGATAATTATTAAAAAGAAATAGAATGTATAATTTATAATGCATGAATATGAAAAATATGAATATGTTTCTATTAATGTATGTGTGCTTATGTCTTAAGTCATAATTTAATTAAGGTGTTTAAAAACAAAAAAAAATTAAAATAATGTGGAGGGGGCTTATCCCCATACAAAAATAAATTGTCTGTGCATACCACTCAACTGTACCAAATTTCTCAGTTTTGGTTGGTTTTTGAATGGGCTGCCATAATTCCCGAGTGGCACCTCTTAATTTCTGAATTTCCCAGCTTTTTTTTAAGTTATTTTTCGCCTGGTCTTTTGGGCTGGTGTCATCATGTGCAGAGGCGTGCATGATGACATCAGCAGTCTAGCAACCTGTTGGAATTGGGCTTGAGGGATTCATTGTACTTTTTCCAGCAAGTAGCATGAAGTGTGCGCTGTTGGACACACCTGGAAGTAAGCCGGAGGGCAAGTACTGTACTTCTGATCACCTGCACATACAGGTGAGTCAGTACTGTTGTATGTACTTCTGATGACCTGCATATACAGGTGAGTCAGTACTGCTGTATGTACTTCTGATGACCTGCACATACAGGTGAGTCAGTACTGCTGTATGTACTTCTGATGACCTGCACATACAGGTGAGTCAGTACTGTTGTATGTACTTCTGATCACCTGCATATACAGGTGAGTCAGTACTGTTGTATTTTTCTGCCGCACTGTTCTGATGACTTGCATTTGATATTTAGTTCTTTCTGCTGCACTCGCATTGTTTTAATTGCAATGGTCTCACTGTTTCCTGCATATAGAGAGGTGTGCGTGTGTGTGTGTGTGTGTGTGTGTGTGTGTGTGTGTGTGTGTGTGTGTGTGTGTGTGTGTGTGTGTGTGTGTGTGTGTGTGTGTGTGCATGACCATATACTGCTTTCAGTTTGCATGTTCTACTTTCTGGTTCTGTATCAAATATGTCCCTGCTGACAGAATTACATGCATGGTGGTTGTGTATCGTTTCTTGGCATCATTGGGGGGGGGGCACATCTTCATCACCTTACAGCAAGGTAGACCAGGAGTCTAGTCTATTATGAAGAACTACAATCATTTAGGAAAAAGCAGTACTTGTGAAAAACAATTCAAGGAGTCTCTGCTTATAATATTTATCCATTTTCTCTGATACACTCACTAACACTTCTCTTGTCATGTCCATTTTTTTCTGATACACTCACTAACACTTCTCTTGTCATGTCCATTTTTTCTGATACACTCAATAACACTTCTCTTGTCAAAAATGTGATGATTGATGATGATGATTGTGACCCCCCGTGCAGTGGCCCAGTAATCAAGGAGCCTCAATCCTCACCACTAACACCAGTGAGAGATGTGCACATTGAGAGGATGACAAGTACACACACAGTAAAGTGCAATTTCCCTTAAGAGCACACAGAGATCACAGTCAGTCTGGGGCTGGTTTCTCCCTCTCTCTCCAGATCCCCAATAAGACTCCCCACTGGCACACCTATAGGGTTAATATCTCAGCTGAGTGATAAAGCCTAAACCTCCAGCACCCTCTCTGTCCACCCAGTACTTCGTGTCCCTGCCCAAGTAGCTGACACACACACACTTTCAGATTTGAGTTATATACAAACACACAGACACTCCTGGGAAAGGCTGGCACAGGTTCACTAGCTATGCCCCCTTCTGCCCAGACTATATGGTAGTACCGACTGCCACCAACCACTACTATCAGCTACTATAAAGGCCCTTACCAGAGGGTGTCCAATTCTACTGTGCAATGTTATTATTATCTAATTCGTAAGTGTGACTCAGACTTGAAGGCTATTTAGGAGTGGCCTATACAGTATCACCAAATACATGCAAGTACTTTAAGAGCTTAAAGTATCTCTACACAAAACAGCCACAGTTAAAAGTTTTAAATATATTAATAATAAAAACACAGGACAAAACTTATTAACTCAACACAATGACATTAGAGAGTTCAGAAATTACAGGGAATACTTTAAAACAGCATTGTAGGATAGTCTGACATAAATATAGAAAACAGCTAGACTAATCTTGCTATTTCTATCCATCTCTAAGAGAAGT
>NC_056737.1:988177803-988237803 GCF_019279795.1 Protopterus annectens | reverse complement strand
GACTCTGAGCAGGTTGTACATGATGATCTATATACATATTTGGTTTGACTGAGCAGGTTGTACATGATGATCTATATACATATTTGGTTTGACTCTAAGCAAGTTGTACATGATGATCTATATACATATTTGGTTTGACTCTAAGCGAGTTGTACTTGATGATCTATATACATATTTGGTTTGACTCTAAGCGAGTTGTACTTGATGATCTATATACATACTTGGTTTGACTCTGAGCAGGTTGTACTTGATGATCTATATACATATTTGGTTTGACTGAGCAGGTTCTACATGATGATCTATATACATATTTGGTTTTCTCTGAGCAGGTTGTACTTGATGATCTATATACATATTTGGTTTGACTCTAAGCAAGTTGTACATGATGATCTATATACATATTTAGTTTGACTCTGAGCAGGTTGTACTTGATGATCTATATACATACTTGGTTTGACTCTGAGCAGGTTGTACTTGATGATCTATATACATATTTGGTTTGACTGAGCAGGTTGTACATGATGATCTATATACATATTTGGTTTGACTCTGAGCAGGTTGTACTTGATGATCTATATACATATTTAGTTTGACTCTGAGCAGGTTGTACTTGATGATCTATATACATACTTGGTTTGACTCTGAGCAGGTTGTACTTGATGATCTATATACATATTTGGTTTGACTGAGCAGGTTGTACATGATGATCTATATACATATTTGGTTTGACTCTGAGCAGGTTGTACTTGATGATCTATATACATATTTGGTTTGACTCTGAGCAGGTTGTACATGATGATCTATATACATATTTAGTTTGACTCTGAGCAGGTTGTACACGATGATCTATATACATATTTGGTTTGACTCTGAGCAGGTTGTACATGATGATCTATATACATATTTGGTTTGACTCTGAGCAGGTTGTACTTGATGATCTATATACATATTTAGTTTGACTCTGAGCAGGTTGTACTTGATGATCTATATACATATTTGGTTTGACTCTAAGCGAGTTGTACTTGATGATCTATATACATATTTGGTTTGACTCTAAGCGAGTTGTACTTGATGATCTATATACATATTTGGTTTGACTCTGAGCAGGTTGTACTTGATGATCTATATACATATTTGTTTCCTGCATCCCACTATTCTACTTGTAACTTATGAATTAGCATAGTGGGTTAACACTTTTGTTTCCTGGGTCAGGAGTGTGGGGTTTGAATTCTTGCCCTTCTTTCTTACTTTAGCCTGGTAGGTGGAGCAGTGGGTTAAGATTGTGAGCTGTAGCGCATGTGGTATAGGGTTTGTTTTCCTCAGCCCTTATTTGCCTACTGTTTCCCCCGAGCAAGTCACTTAATCAGACAGTGCTTTGGGACGGCTGCAAGTTTGGTCTAGGCTCTTCAATGGTCTCATGTACTACAGCCCTACTAATTACTTATGAATCTGAAGAGTTATGGTGTAAAAGAAGGAAATTGATTCTATTAAACAGCAGCGTCACTACATAAGTTATGTTCTTTGGGTAGGACTCTTACTCTCCTTGTTTTGTTGAATTTTTACTGTCCGTTTACTATTTAGCTAAGTATAAATTACACAGTATGAAGTTTATGACTTTAAAGCTAATATTTTAAATATGAATACATTTTTTATTTGAGCATGTGTTTTTTTGCAGGCATGCAGGTGTGAAATGCACTATGTTTAAGCTACAACAGTTTTTCTTGTACTTAATGCAGATGAGTAAGGCTATGAGCTGTTAAAGAGCTGCTGCCTGTAGTACAAAGTCTGACTCCCTCAGCCTTCATTGGCCTTCTGTCTGACTCAGATCCAGTTACTTCATCAGACAATACTCCTGGGCTGTTCTTGAAAAGGGACACTTGTATCCAGTGGGCTGTCCCATGCTGCTAGCAAATGGAAATTACCTTTGGAATTGCCACACCCTCTAATTCCTGCTTCACTGCTTCACTATATGCTATTTTATTATGAATCACAGTGCATCTCTTGTAGTATAATGGGGTGACAGACACATTTTCACTAAATGTGACTTTCAAGGGAAGAAAAGTTTACTGTTTCTCATGCTTAGCCTGTCTTCAATGTGAGCCTGC
Source organism: Protopterus annectens (assembly GCF_019279795.1). Classification (NCBI taxonomy): domain Eukaryota; kingdom Metazoa; phylum Chordata; order Ceratodontiformes; family Protopteridae; genus Protopterus; species Protopterus annectens. The sequence continues at coordinate 988,235,698 of NC_056737.1, read as the reverse complement.
TTTGTTTTCCATATAAAATGGGTGTTAGTGTTTCTGCTTTAAAATTTGAAATAAAAGTTTTAAATAAAATACAGATCTCTCGGATAACTGCACAAGTAAAAAAGAAAACATTATGTACAACGACATGTTTGAAAAGTGTTTTATGATAACTGAGGAGAGACATCCAAGTAATGGGATATCGCTATGGCTGGCAGGGGAGAGGTACTTTGCCCTACACAGGGCCCCCTATGACCATAATCTGGCTCCATTGACTTTAGATGCATATGCTACAATACTACCGCCTTATCAGCCATTCAGGTGAGCTAGACTAGTGTTGATTTATGTCAGGGGGATAGGTATTCTTTATGACAGGAAAGCCATAGGGAGGTCAAAGTGTCCTGTAGGTTTCATGCAACATATAAGCCCATTCCCTTAATAAAACAGCATGTTGTATGCATTAGCATTTCAAATTTTTGTACGTTTTGGGGGTTGTTGAACAATAGCTGCTGCAACATCAGCATTATCTTTAAATGAGTTCATTAATAGACCTGGATTGTATAATATAGTTTAAACATGGTGCATTTAATATATTTTTGCAGTACCTTCTTTCCAGCCTCCATCACCCGTGAAGGGTTGGCATTTGCCAGGTGTGTACAGTCTGCATTAATTTTTGTTATTAAAAGAAGAATGTCTTTATTAAATTATCATGAATGACATAAACCATGTTACAGTTATATAAATGACAATAAACCATACTCTCATTTGCAAACATTATACATTCCAAACTGTGCCGGCACAAGTGTAGCTGCAAACATTATACATCACTTTTAACATATCCAGTCACTGTAGCTCATTCAGATCCTGCTTTTGTTTAAACTTCATTCCTGCTCTACATGTATTCATCGCACATTTCCCATTTTCCTACGTAACTTCCTCCTACTTCAGTCTGCATTACTTAGAGTGATGATAACAACCATCTGATCATCGGCATCCATTACGCAGTCTTTGCTGCATATTAGAGTAATAAAGTCGTCTCTATCAGATAAGGCTGTAAAGGAGTTCTATTTTTAGTTAAAAACTGCTACACAAGTGCACAGGGCTAAAACTCTGACTTGTTAATCAGCTGCTTTCTGTGCCAAGGGTTTATGGTTTGAATCTTTCCACCTTCATTTACCTACTGCGTGACCTTCAGGAGGTCACTTAACTTGACAGTTCTCTGGGGAAATTAAGAATTTTGGCTAGGCACCTTAATGGTCTCCAGGGCTATATACTTCATAACTAGCATAAACGTGTGATTATTTTTTGCAAGCAATCCCCTATTGCATAGCTGATCTTGCTCAGAATCGTAATATCAGCAGCACATCAATTCATGCAACACAGGCCACTTCTTCTTTAAGGGTAGCAGTCACTGCATCAGCAGATGAAGAACTGAAATCTTAAGTTGCCAAAAGCAGCATTTGCATTAGTAATAGTTATCTGATGTCCAATTATACAGACATATTTTACTTCTGCACATATTGTCTACATTGACTTAGAATATGTTATCAGATGGCTTATTCTTGTCATCCTAAATACTCTTCTGTTTAAACTGCTTCATATGGCTGGGTCTTACAGTGCGATGATAGTGATTTTAATACTGTTTTCTGTAGTTCTTCCAATGAAGTACATGTAATTTATTTCCTCATAACAATAAGGGATGGATACAGTCAACAAAGGCTGGGAGCGCTATCTATGGATGAGGGTTCATTATGCTGTTATTGTTGTTTTCAAACAATCTTTAATCTGGCTTTGGAGTACTAGTGTGTATGTGTGTGTGTGTGTGTGTGTGTGTGTGTGTGAATTATGTTGGAATACTTTACTATACATACTATGTGCTTTTGTGAGACAATTGAAATATGTCACTTTGGTTATTACTATTACTATTTATTGAGGCATCGGAAAAGGATGCAGTCAGTAATGTAGCTAGAATTGCTCACTTTGAAAGCTGTATGTGGATAAAAGTGACTGACCCTGTTGCACTGATACATTTAAAAAATTATTTGTCATTGCAAAAGCAGTATGTTTTTGTGTAAAGTAAATTAAATACTGTGTCCATTTTATCACAGTCATGTAATGTGTAGACTGTCAATAAGTTGGCTGTAACTGAGGAGTATGGATATTGGTGGATTATAATGACAGCCATTTGACAGGCCTTTTAACTTTGCAATTTTCTGAAATTGGTATGTTTGTCAAAATTAGTTAATACATTGTGTTTCCCTGTTTACTGGGAGAAAAGGTACACATTTATTACAAACGCTAATGTATGAAGAATACAATTTAAAATTATCAGGAATGTGAATCCAAGAGAACACATGTTTTTATGGATGGTCCTAAAAATATGTGTGGGGGACCATGGTATGAAAACAGCCCAAGGCTCAAGATACACTTACTCCACCACTGCACAACACTGAATTTTCTTGGGCCAATAGGATCAACTTCCTCTGGGATATTAAGGAAATATCTATCCATGCTACAGTCAATTTACACTCACACAAATCCAACATGTCATAGGATCATAGGCTCAAAGGAGTTACGTGGCAATTCTGTTTTCAAAGAGGGCCAGGACAGTCGTACCAAGAGGACAGTCGTACCAAGAGGACAGTCGTACCAAGAGGACAGTCGTACCAAGAGTGAATTTATGAGCACCCATCTAGGTGTCCAGCTCTTTTTTAAGGGTGTTTTCCATACTGCTTAAATTGGAGAGGGATTTTGTTTTCCATAGAAGGGGTAGGTCCTGCATGACAAATCTATCCTTCTTCCTTGTCTTATTTTACCTTGTTGAAGGAGATTTAGAACTTTGGCTCTAGTGTTAGCTTGCCATTTGATTTATTGTGGTATAAGAGTTTTCTTAACACAGTAATGTTAATGCTTGTGTTTCCTTAGTTAACATACAGGATTATGATTGGGTCTGTCATCATAATTAAGTACTAATATGTCCCAGATTTAAGAAAAACCCCTCAAGACTACAGTAGAACAAAATGTGAGAGGTAAGTCTTGATATCCATACTGAGAATGTAAAACAACTGAATTATTATTGGAGTGATCTGAACATAATTATTTATAGTACAGAGAGCATTCATTGCTCTGATATACTACTAGTAGCAAAAAAATGTCGGATTGTGTAATGTTTTATGGCTTTGAAAGCAGCCAGAATCTAAGTGTACCTCTGATGAAGGAATGCATTAAAAGCCATTAGACACTTTGACATACTTTATATATGTGTCTGTAAGAGAGCAAAATGCATAACAATGTTACCTTCTTGACAGTGTTCTGCAATGGCCAGAACTAGCCACCGATATGGCTTAGCATAATTCTAAAGCTTAATATCACTAAAAGGTACTGAATAAAACTTTGTTAAGCACCCTTTTCACATCAGAGAGGTTATTAACAAAGTTTTGTCTTTTTCTTGAATTCGGAACACATATATATATATATATATATATATATATATATATATATATATATATATATATATAGATCAAAGAGTATTTATTAAACGGAGGGAGAAGGAGAAGACAGGGCCATATTAGGGAAATACTGACTTTAATTCAATGTGCAAAACACTAACATGAACCTCTGAGTGACCAATTCTTAGACACAGGCAAAACTTTTCATTCAGTGAGTTATTAACACATATGGGAAATGCTTAGAGATATGCTATTGCTATGTAGCGACTGCATACACAAGTTTTCTACAGTAACTCTCTGCTACAACTTTGTCAAAGGTTTCTTTAACCAAAGAAATGACTCACATTGCCTCAAAGGTTGGGGCTGAAATAACACTGGAACAAGTCTACAAAAAGTGTTTCAAATCTTTATTCCTTAAAGTAAACTTTATTCCTACCAAGCTAAAGAACAGCTTTTAAGTTACACATACCTCCTGCATTGGATAATTGATGCATTGGATTATTGATGCATTGGATTAGTGATGATTATCAAATAATACACAATTTAAAGTCATTTGTGTTACATTGAGCAATATCTAGCTGGAAGTTGTGACTGTTTTTTCAGTAGGTCCTCACCCACCCTCCCTGTTTTTGTCTTGGTGTTAATCTTTGTGGCTTTGAAACTGCCCGCCCCTCTTGTAAATTTGCACTTGGATAATCTTCCTGGGCCCATCTCATTTGCTCACTCAAACAAAAAAAAAAAATGTATCTGCTTTTACTGTATTTGTGTTTCTTCCTACTTTATTTTGCATTTGCGTCATCTTTAAAGCACTCAGTTGTTTATTACTGCTTGGTGTAACTCATTCTAAGCCTTTTAGTTTAAGCACTTGGGCTTCAGACCAGTTGTTTTACATTAGGAAGGTTTGTGGCCTGTACTGTGGTGGCAGGACAGGTAGCTTACATCCTTCTAAGTTGGGAACTGCTGATTGAGGGCTCAGTGTCTGTTATTCTAAAAGTGTATTAATTCTGGTTTAAGCACTTGGGCTTCAGGCCAGTTATTTTACATTAAGAGGGTTTGTGGTCTGCACTCTTGTGGGAGGAGAGGCTGGACTCTGCCCTTCTGAGCTGGGAATTTCTGATTAAAGGTTTATAGTGCCTGCATATTTGAACTGCTTCTTACTGAAATTGGTACACCTTGTTTGCTGTAGCATAGACTAGATCCAGGCCTGTTGAATCTAGCTTTGTTTGTATAACTTGAGCACTAATCCAGGCATTCTTTAAAGTATTCAATTGTATTTATTACTGCTTGGTAGTAACTTGATTAAAGTGTAGCTATCATTCTAAGTCTTTTGGATTAAGCACTTAGGCTTCAGACCAGTTGTTTTACATTAGGAAGGTTTGTGGCCTGCACTGTGGTGGCAGGACAGGTAGCTTACATCCTTCTAAGTTGGGAACTGCTGACTGAGGGCTCAGTGTCTGTTATTCTAAAAGTGTATTAGTTCTGGTTTAAGGACTTGGGCTTCAGGCCAGTTATTTTACATTAAGAAGGTTCGTGGTCTGCACTCTTGTGGGAGGAGAGGCTGGACTCTGCCCTTCTGAGATGGGAATTTCTGGTTAAAGGCTTATAGTGCCTGCATATTTGAACTGTTTCTTACTGAAATTGGTACACCTTGTTTGCTGTAGCATAGACTAGATCCGGGCCTGCTGAATCTAGCTTTGTTTGTATGCTTGTTGTTTGTTTGCTTGTTATTTCCCTGAAACGCTAATTCCACCTAAAACATGGCTTTTCAGCGCTTCTGTGGATCCCTAATGATATCTGCATTGCTTACTGTACTTATTTCCTTGTTTCACTTGAAAGAAAGTTACTGTTTGTCATTTTTTCATTTAAGTTACCTGTAGCACATTGCATTTAAGTTACCTGGCACTTGCTCACTAAAGCAATTATATGAGTCAGCACTAAAAAATTAAAAGCACTACACCCTCACAAACTCCCGTTGAGTACCTTGTTCCCCACTGGCCCTTTTTTTCAATTATAAAGGAATTCCCAATACTATTCTAGCATGTCCAAAGGTCAGTTGTCAATCTCCTCTCCGGTCCAGCTGGTGAATCTGGGAACCTTGAGGCAATGTTACAACTGCCTCATGTACACAGACAACCCTCTCCTCCTCCCAACAAATTCCAACACATGTGAGAGATGCAACCATATAGCCAAACTGGAGGCTAAGCTCTCTCAACTCAGTACAGGCATAACCAGTCAGGAGGAAAAGGAAACCACACTCACTACAATTCCAGTCTCACATAGACCTACCACGACAGCAAACCAAACACATAAACACACAAAAACATACTCGGAGGCTCTAAATAAAAATCTGCCTAAGCAGTAGAGACCTCCAAAGCAGACATCCAAGCAACCACTACCCCAAAACAAAACACGTGCAACACATAGCTCACAAATCCAGTGTGCCGAACAGCCACAGCCCTTAAGGCTAAACAACACACTTGATACACTTGTAATAGGTGATTCTATCATCAGGCACACTGACGTCTCGCTCACCAGGCTGAACAAGGAGAAGGTCACGGTGAGCTGCCTGTCGGGCGCTAGGATCTGCCACATAATACAAGCACTCAGGTCACTCCAAGGTAAGTACAAATATGACTCAGTCATTGTCCATGCTGGTGTGAATGACTTGAGACGTACCTCCCTGGACTACATAAAAAGAGACATAGAGGAGCTCTCTGAGCATGTAGCCCATGCCGGTATGACCCTGACCTTGAGTAGCATCTTACCCTCACCAAGAATGATGCCACAATATGAAGACAAGATGATCAATTTCAACAATTGGCTTAAGTATTGGTGTCATTCAAAGGGGATCCAATGCCTGTCAGTCTGGGATGACATGCTCGACAAACCACGATACTTCACTAGGGACGGCTTGCACCTATCACCCCTGGGCTTTCAGATATCGGCAAAGGCTCTTGCTACCCCCATAGTGCCTTTTTTAGGCAAGACTTAAAAGACAAACCCACCTCCATAGGTATCACAAGGGATAAGAAACTAAGAGTAGTGCTACTCAACGCCAGAAGTCTAAACCTCAAGATGCATGCACTCGAAACTCTCCTTAGCATGGAGAACATTGATATCTGTGCAGTAACAGCAACATGGTTCAAGGCTCCTGAGAGCACCCCAGTACTACCAGGTTATACCTCATACCATGCTTTTCGGCCCCAAAACTTGGACCGAACCACAAAAGGAGGGGGAGTATCAATATTCGTCAAAGATACCCACACCTCCAGGTTGGTGGCACAGCACGAAGCATCAGAGACTATCCATGTGCAACTAACAGTGGGTAAAACTGCCTTCCAGTTTATAGCCTGCTACAGACCACCTTCCCAAACCCAGGAACTCTACTCGGCTTTCCTGAGAACACTGGAAAATATGAAGGTCTCTCCAAACACCATTATACTGAGCGACTTCAACCACCCAAACATAGACTGGGAGCATTACTCTAGCTCCAACACCCTAGCCCAAATGTTCCTAGAATTTACAAACTCAAATGCTATGGAACAACTTGTTACCACTCCCACAAGAGGGGAAAACATACTGGACCTGATCATCACCAACATGGGGACTCTATGCTCCAGACCAGAAGTGTATCCCTCACTGGTAAGATCAGACCATAAACTAATCTCACTGGATATTCCCATCCCGACCCCACCCCCTGCCCAGACAACCACAGTGAAAAACTTCTCTAAAGCAAATTTCACACTCCTCAAAACCGAGGTGGAATCCTTCAAAGCCCCCAGGCCTGTGGAAATTATGGCCCAGACCACAGAATCCTTTATAAACGCATTCTATGAACACCTTCAGGAATGCATGGATCATGCAATCCCAAATAAAACCAAGACCCAATCCTACAAAGGCAGACGTCCTGTCTGGTGGACCCCAGCCATAAACAAACTATACAATAGAAGGAGGAAGCTACTACATGATAGAGCAAAATCCCAAAAAGGGAAGGCATCTCTGATCAGTATTAGCAAAAAACTACGGGCACTCAGAAAATCGTCTAAGGCCAGCTTCTTGAGAAAAAATGCACAGGACACTAAGGATAATCACAAGGCTTTCTTTAGTTATGTTAGGAACCTGGGTGGAATTCCCAGATATGCTCAGAATTAGTCCAAAATGACAAAAAATACACCGAACCCACAGACATTGCCAACATCCTAGCTGACAGGTTCAGTGCAAACTTCTCCACCCCCCCACCAAAAGGGCAAATATCTATCCCAGCAGAGTGCTGCCCCCCTGACATCTCAGATGCTCAGGTAAGAGCCACCCTCTCCAATGCAAAAAACACAGCATCAATGGGACCAGATGGTGTCCCGGGCTGCGTCCTACATGAACTTCAAGAAGAGCTAAACCCAAACATAAAACTACTGTTCAATCTCAGCCTTACTACAGGATATGTACCCAAAGAGTGGTGTACAGCAATGGTGGTCCCTCTCCACAAAGGTGGTGCCTCAACGGATCCTGGAAACTATTACCCCATAAGCCTGACTAGCTTGGTCTGCAAAGCTATTGAAAGGATCATCATGGACCTTATAAATAAAGATATTGGGGACCTACAGACACTGGATCCTACCCAGTTTGGCTTTGTTAAGGGCAGATCCTGCCTCTTAAACCTGGTTGATTTCTTTGAAACAGTCACCAAGGCCATTGACGAGGGGAAGGTAGTCCACACAGCCTACCTGGACCTCGCAAAAGCCTTCGATACAATACCCCACTCGGGCATTATAAATAAGCTCACCAGCTTAAATATAAACCCCTATGTCACTAGATTGGTTGCAAACTGGCTCAAGGACAGAACCCACATGGTTAGAATTGCTGGAGCCATGTCAGACTCCAAACCAGTTACAAGTGGCGTCCCACAAGGCTCAGTCTTGGGACCACTCTTGTTCAGTATATATTTCTCAGAGGTATAGGCCAACATGGAAGGACTGTGGCTGACCAAGTTCGCAGATGACTGCAAACTGGGCGCCATAATTGACTCTCCAGCCGACACAAGCATCCTCCAAAAGGGCCTCATAGAAACAGGCAACTGGTGCCAGAGCCATGGCCTCAAGCTAAACACCAAAAAGTGTATAGTCATCCCCTTTGGCAAAAACAAAGTGCCCACAAATTACCACATAAGTGGTAATCCTTTAAGTATGGAAGAAGTAATTAGGGACCTGGGGACCCAAGTTGATAGCAATCTCTCATTTGACAACCACGTGGCCAAAGTGGTTAGAAAAACATTTTATTTAGCCCACCTAATCATGAAGGGATTCACATCTAGATCAGGGGAGGTCATCGTGCCTCTTTACTCATCCCTCATCAGGCCCATAATTGAGTACAATGCCCTTTTTGGGATGTACCTTACCAGACACCTGCAGCAACTAGAAAGACCCCAAAAGTACCTCACCACGAGGATCAAAGAGCTCAAACAGATGCCATATGCTGCCCGGTTAAAGAACCTCCAGCTCTACTGAGTGGCATACCGCCTGCTCAGAGGCGATCTGTGCCTGACGTACAAAGCCATGTCCAACCGGGAATTAATGGACATGCTGCACCTCAGAAAAAACAAATCCTATCGAGCTATGCGCTCGAGAGACTTGAACCTCAGCACTGAAATAAATAGGACATGCTGGAGGGACAGATTCATAACCCAGAGGCTCCCTTCACTCTGGAATAAAATCCCAGTCCAGGTTAGGCAGAGTCCCTCATTGACTCTTTTCACTGGGAATCTTGATGAGTGGATGGGGGATCATAGGTTTACCCCGGGTATCACTTCTGTGTCATTGTTAGACAGAGGCACAGTATACTAACCTCGAAAAAGGGCATAGCAAAATTAATTTAAAGTGGGTGGCGAAAGCCAAACACACTCTGGCTAGGCTTATAAATGCCCTAGGGCAGATAGCCTAGTATGAACCTATGAACCTATGGAATGAGACTAGTTATCTTCTAAGATTATTCTAAAGACTTCTTTCTGCACAGTGGTACCTGCACAGAAGACAAGAAAGAGATGAAAAAGCAAGCAATCATTTCCTGGGCAATCTGTTTAATTTTGCTTACTGTGTGGTGTATAAGGCAACTGTCACCATAGTACAGCATTATTTTTGGTTCCATCTATTCTCATGGCACTTAGCACTTAGCTCAGTAAGCTGAATGATGATGGCAAAATATGCAAACCATCTAACTAACAGCTTGGTCTGGTTACTTACAATTAACTGAACAAATATTCACTTTGGACATCATAGGTTTTGGAGTTATCCATCTGGATAACACATTCTTGAACAATGCGTTATTTTCTGACTAAGAGAAGAACATACTTTTATAACTCTTGATCTCCATCTGTTTCCATAAACTAGGAACAGCTGTCTTGCAAATAAATAGATGGCAGGCATTGTATTTTATCCATGACTCAGAAATAACTAAGAAGTCTAGATATTCAGACAATATCCAGGCATCAAACATAGGCCATTTGTTGTTAGTGTTGTTGGAGATAATCAAGCCTATTTTAAGGATCTTAAAAGCATTAGTAAAGGAGTTAAGAAACTGGGTGTGACCAGGATTAAATGTGACATTTCCTTTCCAAAGGAGGTTTTATTTACAGTGTCCACAGTGAGTGTGTCCTAAAACAGATAGGTCCTTAGGTCTTTATATGAGATGTCTGTAGGACAAGTACAACACTTTAATTTGAAACTCACCCACATAATATTCTGGTGAGATGTAACTAAGTGCCAATAATATGGTGAAAGGTTTGTGTTGGAAGAAGGTACTACACAATCTGAAACAATGAGGCATTTTACTGGGCATATGAGCATGAGACAGAAGGCTACTACAGTTAATAGAAGAACCAGATGTTCTTTTGTCTTATTTCACTATAAAAGCAAAACCAAAGAGGAAAGGATAGACAATTACTCAGTTTTGGCCTGTTATTTAATTACAGGAGCTATATCTCTATTAAAAGTAAAATGAGCACCTTAAATCAGGTATGATACAGTGGAAATGACAGATAAAAATGTGGTAAGGATAGGAGAGGTCAGCAAATCCTGATGATTCACCATTTTTATGTAGCTAAAGTTTTGTTTTAGTGCAGAGCTGGTGTGGCACAAAGACTGCATAAACATCCCCTCCCTGACCTCATAAATAGAAGTTACTAATAATCTTATCATGGAAATTTAGGGCAATTAAAAATTCTTGCATATTAATTTACAACAGTTACATTAAAGTTGTCAGCCAATGCAGACTGACTGGCCCACCTGATCTACCATTCTTATAAAACTGAAATTCTTTTGTTAATGGTCTATCCCATGCATTCCTGAATGCTATGATGGTGTTTGGTTATGTAACATTTTTGGGAAGGTTATTCTGGGCATCTATAAACTTTTCAAAAGCAAACTTCATGTTACTTAAGACTGAGGTGGGAAAGGTTCACAGCCCCCATGCTAAAGGACAATGCTGTCCAAGCTGCTGAATCCCTTAGAAAGACACTCTATGAGCACCTGCAAGAATGCATGGATCGTGCTATCCCAAGCAAAACCAAGATTCACTCCTCCAAGAAAAGGAAACCAGTCTGGTGGAACCCTGCCATAAACAAGCTATACAATAGAAGGAGGAAACTAGTACAGAAAAGAGTAAAATCCCAAGAAGGAAATACATCCCTGATCAGTATCAACAAGAAACTATGATCCCTCATTAAATCATCCAAGGCTAGCTTCGAAAGAAAAATTGTCAAGGACTCCAAAGATAACCACAAAGCATTCTTTAGCTATGTCAAGAACCTAAGCGGAAACTCTCAGATCTGCTCTGAGTTAGTGCAGAATGGCAGAAAATACACTGAACTGACTGATATTGCCAACATTCTGGCAAACAGGTTTAGTGCAAATGTCACCTCCCCCTTTCACCCCCTAAAGGGCCCATAACCATACCATAAAAAATGTAAAGCCCCAACAATCACTGACACACTGGTTAAAACAGCCCTATCCAAAGCCAAAAACACAGCTTCAATGGGACCAGATGGTGTCCCAGGCTGTACCTTACACGAGCTCCAAAATGAACTAACCCCTCACCTAAACACACTGTTCAAATTCAGCCTCTCTACAGGCTATGTACCCATAGAGTGGCACACAGCAACAGTTATCCCGCTCCACAAAGGTGGAGCCACAACAGACCCTGGGAACTATCGCCCTATAAGCCTGACTAGCCAGTTTTGCAAGGCTATGGAGTGCATCATCATGGAACTCATTAACAGAGACACTGGGAACATCCAAACACTGGACCCTACCCAGTTTGGCTTTGTTAAGGGCAAATCATGCCTCCTAAACCTGGTGGACTTCTTTGAGACAGTTACCAAGGCTTTAGACGAGGGAAAATAGGTCCACACAGCCTACCTAGACCTTACAAAGGCTTTCTACACCATTCCCCATTCTGGTATTATAGACAAGCTCACCAGCCTGAACATAAACCCCTACATCATGAGATGGGTTGCCAGTTGGCTCATGAATAGAACCCACACAGTGAGAGTTGCAGGCTCTAGGTCCAACTCTAAACCGGTTAGAAGTGGCATCCCCCAGCGCTCACTCCTGGCACCCCTCCTGTTTGGTATATACTTCTCAGAGGTACAGGCAAGCATAGGAGAACTATGGCTGACCAGGTTCGCAGACGACTGCAAACTGGGGGCCATAAATGACTCTCCGGCTGGTACAGACATCCTCCATAAGGGTCTCTCTGAGTTGGATGCTTGGTGTCAAAATCATGGCCTCAAGCTAAATGCCAAAAAGTGCATAGTCATCCCCTTTGGAAAAAACAAAGTACCTGTGAACTACCTCATATGTGGTAGTCCCCTAAATACAGAAAATGTAATAAGGGATCCGGAGACCCAAGTAGATAGTAATCTCTCCTTTGATAATCATATTGCCAAGGTGGTTAGAAAATCCTTCTATGTGACCCACCTAATCACAAAAGGGTTCACATCTAGAACAAAAGAGGTTATTGTGCCCCTCTACTCATCACTCATCAAACCCATCATAGAGTACAACGCCCCATTTGGGATGTACCTTACAAGACACCTGCAACAGCTGGAAAGACCACAGAAGTACCTCACCAAGAAGATTACTGGCCTCAAACAGATGCCCTATGCAGCCTGACTGAAGAAACTCCAGCTGTACTTGGTTGCATACCGCTTACTCAGAGGTGATCTCTGCCTGACATACAAGGCCATGTCCACCCCAGAATTGACAGACATGCTCCACCTAAAAAAAAAAAAAAACAAATCCCCAAGAGCCACACGCTCTAGGGGTCTAAACTTCATCACAATGATAAATAGGACATGCTGGAGGGATAGATTCCTGTCCCATTGACTCCCTAGGATTCCAATCTACATTAGGCAGGGCACCTCACTAAAACTCTTCAAGAGAAACATTGACGAGTAAATTTAAATTTTTTAAAAAAAATCTCTCTCTTCTCTCTCTTCTGCTCCTTAAGATAAGAGCCTTCAAGGAGTAGTATAAAAAAAAACAAATATATAAACAATATTACAATTGTCATATTGTCAATCAACAAGCACAGCAGCAAAAAACACAATGCTTTCCAATTAAACTCTTCATTTTAGTCCATGGAAATTTTGAATTTTTTAAAATATACATTGCTTCTTCTTTTATTAAAACAGACTTAACATCTACCTTATAATTTTCAGGTAAAAAAAACAAACAAAAAAAAACAGTTTTTTTAAGATACATTACTTGCCCCCCGTGAAACTGTGCAAAGTGTAAAGCTACAGGACTGTCTTCATTACAATTATTTATATCTCTGACATATTACTCTTAACTCCTAAATACATAAAAAATTACCTAAAAATCCTTATTGCTTTGTTTCTTACAACATTTTTTAAAATGTACATTCCTTAATTGTATTACAAATCTTAAATATACATGTCTCAAGATACAAAAAATTGCAAAAAAAGCAAAAACATCCACAAAATTAAAACAAACCAATTAACAAACAAAATTATAAATCTTTACTTCACATACTATATTACATACTTTATTATTCAAACTGACATAAAACAATATATAAAACTAGTATATTTCTTATGATCATAAAAAACCTAAAAAAAAATTATATAAAATGTTCCAAATTATTACCTCTATAACCTCTACCTTCAATTTCTGTTACATCTCTAAAATCTTTTTATTTGTTTTTCTAAGCAAAATTATTGTCTCAGAGATATCTCTCTATGTGGTGCCAATAAAGATTGATTGCAAAGTCTATGTATTGCCATATACATATTGAAACCCCTTTTCAAGTTGTAATTTAACAAGGAAAATATTATTTTACACATCTAATCCCCATCAACAGGATTCAAAAAAAAAACCATTAAACCATCCCATCAATCATCTATAAAACTTCCATCTATTATAAAATGTTCTAAAATATCACAAAAATCATTCAGATTCTATTCCCATCTCATCTATAAAAAGTATCTCATCTATACTAAATATTAGTACTGAATTAAATGTATAAAATTTATATTATAATATAAACATATAAAATTCTAGCAATATAAAGATTTGGCTAACATGGGGGGCAAAGCAGGCTGCCATAGCCAACTGCTGATAAATATAAACATTAAATTTAAAAAAAAAAAAAAACTTATTGTTAATGAAAAATGAAACAATTCCCAAATAATGGTGAAAAAAATCTAATAGCAAAATCCTAAAAGCCTCTATGCCAATATTAGTATATAGGCTCTAATATATCTTAACACCCATTGTAATATACCCATTTTCTGTTTAAAGTTTATTTTCTTAACTCTTTCTAGAAAATCAAACACATCTATTATCTGGTATATGCACTCATAACATAAGGTAAAAGAAAATGAAGAAAAAAAAAAAAAAAATACCAAAAAAAAGTAGTGGCAACTGAGACTATAGGGGCCCTAAGAGAGGTTTTTAGATTTTTTTTTTATTTTTTGGGAGGCATAAAAATAAAGCCCCATTGCATCCTTCCACCTTAAACTTTTGTTTTAACCTCATGCTGTGAAAAATAGCCAATCTAACACCTTTGTTAATAAGAATTAAATATTCATCAATGGAAGTATCCCTACCACATATACATATCAAGATATTTAGTAGCTTCCATCACACCACTAATTTGTTCCTTGTCAGATTGTCGTTTAAATACAACATTTTTAAGTCAAAAGTAGCATTAAAGGCCCATTCCTCCTTATATTGCATATTATAATTAATGTTAGACTTATCTCTCATGAAATTATATGCAATTTCTTCTGTGAAATGGTTAATCAAATACACAGTTACATACATCTGCATTGAGAGAATAGGGGGTAAATTAAAAGAGAAGAAGGAACTTACTTTAAGTGTCAAAGTTGTAATAATTCATCACATCATCATGACATACAAGAATGAAAGCTATCTGACAAACTGCTATTCATCGATGTAATTTTAAAACCAAACACAACACATCTTTTGGATATCATGCAGTCTAGTAATAACAGTTGGGTTAAATTTTTTTAAATTTATTTAAGACAGCAGACATCATCAATCAATCAAATAGATAGTAGATAGAATTCACATCTTTTTTTAGTTTATATTATGTAAATCAAAGTGGATTTAATTTTTTACCACGTTTTTATGTCCTCTCTGTTCAAAAGTTGTCCCCCCTATGAACAAACTGTTCCAAAGCACGCTCTGTCCTGAGAAGCATTTGAAATGGTGTTCGGAGTCTCCACAAAAAGTTTATCAGTTGGGGTTTGTTTCTGGAAAATTGTGATCAAAAATCATCATCTTCGAATCTCCCTTAGCCCCAGCTAGCCCTGACTCTGACTGGGATATATGGGCTGATTACAAGGCAAGTTCGAGAAAATCTAACTCTTTTTTTTGTTTGTGTTACTGGACAGGAGGGCTGGCTCTATTATTATCGAAATGATCGCAAAATCACGATCATCCTTACCTTCTTCTTCTATCATTAAAGAGAGACCTCGTACTCTTTAAGTTTTGAATTTGTTTCGAGTAGATGGGAAACAGAAAATTTACCCCGGGGATCACTGCAGTGGCTCTGCTGGACAGAGGCACAGGGAATTAATGGCTCTGCTGGACAGAGGCACAGGGAACTAATCTAAGGGGGGCGGTGAAAGCCAACACATTCTGGCTAGGCTTACAGATGCCCTCGGGCAGATAGCCTAGGACTTACCTATGAACCTACAATGCACTCCAAAAATAATTTATGGCATGCTACAGCCATTATAGCCATAGGTTCAAATGTTTCCATATTGTTCTAATGAAAAATGCTGCTAGGACGTTATTGATAACTTTAAGTATTTAAATTAAATGTTACTTTTGTCACCCCTTCACCTTCCTTTCTTCAAGAAATAATGTGGGAGGCATCTATTGCTTTCTGTGGAGAGGCGCGTACTATTAACAGTCAGATTTTCTATGATCCTTATGTTGATGAAATGACTGCAAGTTGTAAGCATCATACGTTAATACAGATAGTTTGGGTATAGCAGAAGGTAAGGTGAAGTATGTGTTATGAATGGTTAATTATGTACCACTTATCTGTGTTATTTGCTTTTTAGTCCAGGTTTATTAATTTATATGATATCTTACCATGAGTAAACTGTGCAAAATCAACATAAATGTGACATTCTGATTGGCTAGTATAATATTCTAGTAGAAGGAAATCATTTTAAAACTCCTTCTGGAAAGTTCATTGCTAAAGTACAAGTAGATATAATTTTCCTTCTGAAATACTGGCTTGAAAAAGAAAAAAAAGACACCTGCTGATAACTCTCAACATGCAGACACTGGAATAGGAGCAAAGGTCCTTAAAAAAAGAGTAACATCCAGGCTAAAAATATGGGCAATTAGCATAAAATTTGAATAACACATCGCTCATAACTCTTCACGCTTCCAGTAGGAATGTGGGATACTACTCAGAAACACGTTTAAAAAACAGAGTGGTAAAAATGGAAAAATATAAGTGCATTACTAAAGAGACAGTGTAAAATCTGTATACATAATGAACTCCCAAAATTCTACCACACATGGTCATTTGCTTTTGCTTCATAAAAAGAGAATTGCAAGATGCAAGTCCTCTTTCTTCAAATTATTATTGCCACTAGTATGTTGGTCATGAAGTGTGATTTTCTGTGCACTAGACAGTTTCAAAATCATGTGTGATGAGGGGGAAGTCAGAAGACAGTGGAAAGGGGCAAGTCAAGCCTGAAAATAGGGACATACCTCCAAAAACAGGGGTATCTTGTGCAGGGGAAATCACACCTGAAAATAGCAACACTCCTCCGAAAATAAGTACATTAGCTGCAGGGGTAAATCATGCCTAAAAGTAGGAACGTTCCTCCAAAACAGTGACAAATGATAGGTCTGCGCCTGCTACAGCAGCCAGTATAACACTGCCAAAGCACACTAGACCTCGAGAGGGGGTGAGATGCAAAACCTACAAAAATTACAGACAGTAAAAAGTACAGTTACAAAGCTTGTTTCTCTTCCAACTTCTGTGATTGGTGAATACGTTTGCAATTCTACATATTTAGCACTTAGTACATGTTAAGAACAGAAACAAACTTTAAATAAAAAAATAGATTATGTACCAAATAAAAGTAGAAGTTATTGTTTAGATTTGCTTCCTGCTGGCTTGAAAATTTGATCTTTACCCTTAGGATGAAACATCAGAGGCTGGGAGTAAATCAAATTATAACTCCACCTCTGGCAGGTGTAATTACTACACCAACTACCTGACTATGTTAAAAGTCATTACAGAAATGGAAATGATTTCAAACGTCTGTTAACCCTTCTTTATATTCATGACAACTTGCATTGGTGTTCAAAATGAAGATATTTTATAACTTGCACAAATGCAGGTAGCTTTACTGGACCAAATGGTGCCTTGGTCATTAATATTATTTATTTATTTATTTATTATAAAATAAAATAAATAAATAAATATTACTGCCTTACAGTTTGAGAGTTCAGTATGAATCCTGATCTCAGGATTACCATCTTTGTGGTTAGCATGTTATAATAACTGTGTAGGTTTTCTCCAGTTTTCCTGTCCACCTGCAACAGAAACCTTCTGGTTCACTGGTTACTCTAAAGTGTGTTTTTATATGTGTGTGTGTGTGTGTGTGTGTGTGTGTGTGTGTGTGTGTGTGTGTGTATATATATATATATATATATATATATATATATATATATATATATATATATATATATATATTGATATCCAAAAATGGATGCTGTTGAGTTATCGTGTCACAGAAAAAAATACTGAAAATAAAAATATCGAACAGGCAACAATAACGAAACCGGTAATGTCTACCCATTGCATTCGATAAAGTTGACATTACCAAGCATACCTTGCCTTTCAGTCACTCTCACGTAATATTTTACGGGGGGAAACCCTGCATCCCTTACCTCCTGCTAACTATATATATATATATATATATATATATATATATATATATATATATATAAACTCCAAGATCACACTACAGTAACGAAATGGGTACATTTCCCAATTCCTACTGTACCGCAATCTCCAGACAGAATGTTGACCTCATAACATCAAATGCACACTAGCATCCGGTGTTGTGGAGCTGACCATTTTTCAACCTTCCATAAACTGAAAATCAGCCTTTCAACCATTCCCAGTTCATGTGATGCCATCCAACATTTCTACATAAATATATATATATATATATATATATATATATATATATATATATATATATAGAGAGAGAGATATATATATATATATATATATATATATATATATATATATATATATATATATATATATATATATAAATACCAATTAATCTAAACTCTAGTAGATGGACATTACAAACATTACCACAAAAGGCTGAAAAAAACTGACACCCTAACACACAAGTTCTGACCATTTAAAATAAATCTACTGCTTTTTGAAACGGGACAAGCTTCAGGGTAAGATATACACTTCTAATGAAAATTATCTCCTTTGAAGAGATTTACTACAAAGATTCTGTACTAAGATGATTTTAAGTTTCAGTAGAACTCTGAAACCTGTACCCTTTATTAGGTCATACTGACTGTCAGAGATTAAGAGTGAAGTACTTGGAATCTGACCTACATACCTCTCAACCTGGAATAATGAAAAATCTGGACAAAGGTCCATGAAAAATAGGTACAAATCTGTATGCTGATTAACATAGAATTTGCATATATTATGTAACCCTCACCCACTCCAATGGAATTGTGGGATACCAACTTTCAAACACAAACTGAAGAACAGACATATCACCCCAGACTCTGTAGTAAATTGTAACCATTTTTTTAAATGTGTAGCAATGATGTACACTGGGAAGGGAGAAGATGCTGAACCTTAGGATTTTGTTTTTGGTAACTTGCAGTACGTGGGTTTTGTGGTAAAAGTAGAGCATTTAATGGTAGGCAATATTCTAATCTTAGCAAAATTATACTATAGTTTGCTAGGATCTCCACAAGTCATTCTCCATGGCCTACTGATCAGTGCTGTAACTAGAGTTTGTGCCACCCGGGGCTGTCTTTGAGTTTGCTGCCCTTCCCCCCCTTACAAAATCATGGTCAAATGGGGCTCCCATACATAGCCCTCCCCCCTGCAGCCATTCCAATTTCCCATTACTTGGCTATTTCTCCCCATTTACCATAAACACTGTAATGTGCATACTTTACTTCTACAATAATTATTTGGATTTCATTTAAAACTTTTATTTTACATTTTATAGCACACACACTAATAGACATCTGCTAAACAAAGCAATACCATCTCACAATGAAAATAGACTTAGTATTAAAACTTCTCTGCCCTTGAAACTCACATTCATTGAAACAGCACTGAAACCCACATTCAAAGAAAATACAAAAGTCATCTAAATAATTCCACATTAAAGAGATTTGTAACTAATGAAGAGGTTGCCGCTAGTAAACAACTTTATATTTCACTGTTTCATCTACAAATAAAGTGCCTGTTTCCCTTGAAGAATAAATTTCCTGAATTACATTAAAAACCTGATAAGCTAGTGATATTGCAATAGGGAATGGATGACAAACTGATAACAGGTTCATAGTTACTAGGTATCTCCACCAAAGAGAACATTCTCAGGACTGCAGCATCCACCTCCTTTAAAAGTACAACACAGTACAGTATCAGGAATTCATCTACATACTGTGGGAGTAGAACCCACAGCCTTCTGCATCAAAAGCAAGTATACTACCTGTTGTGCTACTAACAACAGAAACAGACTTGGCATAACCAGCACTAAACTTCTCTCCCCCTGAAGAGCTATGCAGCACAAGAAATCTGGACAAAACCAACATTTCCTGAGGAAGAGACAAAGGCCCAAAACCAGGGATACATTTTAAACATTGCTTGTATAATCTTAGCAAGTTGCTAGAACAAAATGTTTTATGTTACCAAGCATTTCCTGAAAGACAGGAAGACTGAAACTTAAATGGTTATCATTATGTGGTGAATTCAGTTCTCACTGATTTTCCAGAAAACCACAAATTTGAAGAGGAGCAGACCAACGTATGAGCCAAAAATTCTGTGAAACTTTGGACAGTTGAGAAACTCCTTGAATCATGAGTGGTGGTATGGGTAGAGAATTTAGGCTCTTGCTCTTTGTACCTAAGGTACAGGGTTTGAGTCTGAGTAACCCTAACTACTGGTTAACTTTGCATTTTACACACACACACACACACACACACACACACACACACACACACACACACACACACACACACACACACACACACACACACACACACATGGAATGCAATTAAGGAAACTCAATGCAGAGCCAAACTATCTCAGCTAAACATTCATTGCAGAGCCAATCATGAAAATGCAATTAAGTAAACTCAATGCAAGAATACTGGTCCAACGTACATAAATAAAAGACTGTAGCACTCAAGCCCTAAACATTCACTACAGAGCCAATCACGAGAAATGTATTAAGTAAACTCAGTGTAAAAATACTGGTCCAACAGAGCCCTAAACATTCATTGCAGAGCGAATCATGTCTTGTAAAATGCAAACTAGCACTTGAGCCCATAAGTGAGAAATGCAATAGCAGCAAATCAATGCAGTGTGCACATAAATAAAAAAAGCAAGTAAATTCAATTCAGTGAGAATAACATCAGTCCAAAGAATCATCAAGTAAACAGTAACAGTCTTTTTTTTGCTTTACCTGGAGCTGGGGGAAGAAATAATTGCTGTGTTCACTGCCTGAATAAAACCCAGTCCTAAATTTAAATGAACTAGTAATGGCTCGGAAGCTGTCTGCCTCGTGCTGATGTCATCGTGCAGGCCCTTCATGTGATGACATCAGGAACAGTAAAAAAAAAAAACTTCAAAAAAACCCTGGAAAATTTGGAAGTTAAAGGGGCCACTTGGGAATTTGTGGTACCCCAATATTTTGCACTCAAAAATGGTATTTACTAAGGAATTTGGTATGGTTGAGAAGTATGCTGACCTAATGCAGCAATTAATAAAACATGATCTCAGATATGCATGCACAAAATACTGCAAATCAGCTGTCGTTTGTTAAGCAGAGCCTTAAACATGCATGTAAGATATATGTTACTTACCTATCTGATGTGAAAGTGGCAGTGTGTACATTGATTTTGACATGGCTTTGTTGTTTCGTGCCACATTGTTATTGCGCTGCTTCTCAGGTTGGGTGACTGGGAGGTGACAGAACTTTCCAGTGGAGTTTGATGGGCACCAGCATTCATCTCTCCCAATGCAGTGTCCACCATTCAAGCAGGGTATTTGGCAGAAATCTAAGAAAGTGTAATAGAAAAGAAGATAGTTAGCATCAGATCAACACAGAAGCCTAAGCAAAATTGAAACTAAATGACTTAAACCATGTATCCAAACAGCTTAAACCATGCATCCAAACAGCTTAAACCAAGTACCCAAACAGCTTAAACCATGCATCCAAACAGCTTAAACCAAGTACCCAAACAGCTTAAACCATGCATCCAAACAGCTTAAACCAAGTACCCAAACAGCTTAAACCATGCATCCAAACAGCTTAAACCAAGTACCCAAACAGCTTAAACCAAGTACCCAAACAGCTTTTTTCAAAAAGGTTTGCTTCCTGGCTTTGACAGACAATTACAAGATGCAATTTTAAAACAAGAAGGATAAAATACATTTTCTTAGTGACTGATTCTGGATTTAAAAGGATATGGTTTAAATCTCAGCAGGGTCAACATAGCACAGAGAGTTAACTTTTGTTGTATAGAACAAGGTTTGAGTATCTTTGTCTCCAATTGCATATATTGTGTGGTACTAAACAAGCCAATTAACTGGGACAAGTTTTCCTGATTTGCCAGCAAAAATGCACATTTGTATCCAGCACATCTTAATTGCTTAACAAATAAATAAAAAAGTAAATGGATGTAGATCGCACATGCTTTAGTCTGCTAATGAGTATATACTGTACTATAACAATGTTACTGAACCTTGCGATGTTAGAATAAAATAAGTTGGTGACTGTCAACATGAAGTTTGGCATAATGTATCCTTCCATGAACTCATTAATGTACAAGAAGCTGTAGCATGAATATAATGTAGACTTAAATAGCTGCACCTCATAACGACTGTTCCTAGCTGCATGTAAGTACTACTTCTCATTTCAAAAGATATTAGTGATTTTCAGTCTGTAGTACAGTAAGGGGAAAAACACATAATGGTACACAGTTATACAATTTAGGTTTAAACAGATGCATGGGAATATGTTCGACATGTAATATTAACTAGGGTTCAATAAATGTGTTTTTTCAGCTGAGGACCGACTCACATCAAATCATAAACTATGCTGTATCATTAACACATGTCCTCCGCAGAGGATTATAATCGGCTCGCTGATCATAACCCGCTTATTATGTGTTCGAAACATGTATGCCAAAAAATTCACCTCTAGGAATCACTTGTCTAATATTATTCCTGTGTTCCTTACATGTATGGCACAATATCTGAAATGTGAGCAAAATGAAGAAATCATCCCTGAAACTGGAAATACAAACTCCACTGGAATGAGACACACTAACATTTGAACTATGAGCATACATTAGAGAACAATGCATAAGACTGAGGTCCCTCATAGGGGGACAGAACAGCCATAGAGGTATGAGTTTCTGATAATCACCTTTGCATTCCTATAGTCTATCATAATGGAAAGTACTGGAATGTAAATTTGGTGCCATCCCACTTACAGTAGAAGCCTGGAGAGTACCATTTGGAATACAACATGCTTTCTTGTAAGTCCTTCATGTGAGCCCCTTAGAAAACAAATTCCTGAAGACCTGATCTAGTTGTAAAACAAATGATTTTCCCATAAAGAATCCAAGCTTCTACCTCTAAAGTAATGGCTCATTGACACTATAATCATTCTTCCGTCTCCTGTACCTGTTAGCAGACTATGTTCAAATCATCCATTGCTGGAATACCTGTGTAACCATAGCAATGCTGTTAGCATAATTCAATAGCAGGAGAATCTACATGTTTCTAGCACTTAAATTGCTACTAATTCCAGTCATCCTTGCTGGACAAAACTCCTTTTTTCTGGCTTTTAATTTCACACCTCTCCAGTGCAGTCCTATAACACCTCCCTAGCACAGTTATATCACACCTTTCATGCAGTCATATAACTCCGCCAAAGCACAGTTATATCATACCTCTATAATGCAGTTATATCACACCTGTATACAACACTTCCATAACATGTACTGTATCTAAATAATCACATCTTGGAATGTGCCGTTGTGCAGCAGAACATAATATAGACCATACTGTTTCACTGTTAACATGTGTTATTCACAAGTGAGTGTTGCATATTTTATTGCCTGATGAAAATATAACCATGAAGAGAAATGAAATGTAAAAAACAGTTTCAAGTTTCCCAGCTACTCTGTGTGATAGCTTTTAAAGGATTTACAGAAACAAAAAAGCAGTTTCAAGGTCAATTAAATATAGGGGTCTATATTAGAACACCAAACATTCAAAATGTCGAGTGTTCTAACATCGAACGCTAGCAATCGAAAAAAAAACATCGACCATTCGGAACAGCAGATTCTTTCCTAGGGAAAAAATTTGCTGTTCCAAAACACATACACACAACACAAGCACACCAAACAAATAGCAATCCACACACATACACCTAAACTCTTACACCTAACCCAACACTAAACTATATATACACCACTAAATACCCACTTACCTTAACTCAAACCCTAACCCTAACATCCGTCACTATCGCAGTCACCTCACCCACGCCCTAACCCTAACTCACCCAACCTGCCCTAACCCACATATCCACACAATCGTACACTTACCTGACCCGCGCCCTAACCTTAACTCACCTAACCCGCCCTAACCCACACGTCCACACAATTGCACACTTACCTGAACCTGACCTGTAACTTTCCACCAGAGCGCTGAAAATACCAAAGCAACAGAAATGGACAACCGAATTCTTTCCCTAGGAAAGAATTTGGTTTCCTGTTTCTTCGATATTTTCAGCGTTATATTACACCTGACGTTTCAAATGTTCGGTGTTCTAATATAGACCCAAGTATAGCACAGTGGAAATAAAATAAACAGGACATACATTTATTTATTTTAGTTTGTTTACTGGACTAGTACTCTAATTACTATAGACCATTTGTAGACACAGCCCATGTTTTGCAGGCACAGCCACGACAAATTCACAATCGCACAACAAATATGTGCATATGACAACCACCTCTAAATCCCCGATAGCAAACAGGTTCTGCAGAAACACCTAGTTGGCTAACTATTTCGGCATGACTTCCCAAAACAAGTGGAGTGGATTCCCCCTTAAAAAACAGAAAACTCATCTGTGTTGCAGATCCTTTTTACATTTTTTTTAATTTGTTTCCTCAAAGAAGCTCCCTAGTGTCAGTGACTTAACCTAAACACATTTCAAACAGCTTTGATTTCTGCAGACTTTGTCACATCCCAGGCATTGAATTCTGCATTAATCTTCATCACTTTCTTCAGTATGGAAAATCAGAAGACAAACCATAGAAAATAGTTTCTTTTGATATAAAATTCATGTCAAAAGTCACATTTTCTAACATAGATATCAGTTGCTTAAGCAATAAAATTCACATCTGACTACAGACAAAATTAGTTTATTTCTTAGTCATAAAAACATGGAGATGTTCAATATTCCCTTAAGTATAGTGTATTAAAACATGGTACTTAAGTACATTAAAACATGTTACTTAAGTACATTAAAATATGTTACTTAAGAATGTTAAAATGTTACTTAAGGGTAATGTAGTTGAGAAATAATTGCATAACTGAAACTTAAGAGGTATGCAATGACTGTATGCTGAAAATAAAGTTAATTCCCAAACAAATGCATGCACCTTTATGCTTCTTCTAACAAATATTTGTATAGTCTTGAATATTTGATAATCTGTTATTATATTTAATCATCTTAATTCCATAGGCTCATCCTTCATTATTTAAGATGTAGTTAGGGTTTCACAGACTTCTGAGCTCATTCTGACATTTTGTTAAACATCACTACTTACACCATTAAATGGCAATCTTGTGGATCGTGAAACAGCAAGTCAGTAATGCATAAATACCCTCGTTACTGACCTGCTTACATCGCACAAGTAAAAAGGATTAAAGACTGTCTAAGTGAACATGAAACTGGGTTATGTGGTCATTTGGTAGGATCACTCAAGATGAGGATGTGAATAATGTGTGTCTGCATACAGCGTTAGAGGTTGGGAAGAGAAGGTAAGAAACGTATTTTCTGCCTTCTACCTTTTCATTGACTATGGGATAATTTCAACTCGTGTTACTCTTCCCAAAACTTTCAGCATAAATACGTTTCCAAGCCCTTCCCAACTTGTTATTCTAAGTTCACAAGTCGAAGGTGTGTACCTATTCTTGAAATATCAACCATTTAAATATCTTCTGGGCACAGATTTAAAAAAATGCTGTACATCATGTCCACTTTATGACAATCTTTTGCTCTTAAATTGTAAAATTCTACAATTAGTGTATATGAAATAAGGTCTTTCAACAAAGGCTGTATTAAAGATGAATAAAAATATGCAAACATTAAGCATCTGCACATAAAATACAAAACATCACTGTACAGGAAATGACAGTTATAGCAACATGGCAGCACATGAAATGCCTTCCTACATCACAGTGCTTGGTTCAGTTTTCAGCTGGGCTGTTTCCTTCTAGGCACGAATGTGTTGTGTAAACTGAGTGTTAGGAGAGATTCTGGCTATCATGTGACTTTGAAATGGATTAAGCAGGTAATCAGACACTAACTGACTAAATGAATGAAATTCCACTTGCCCTTTTGTGTCTGATAGTGCAATATGTGAGTTCAGAAGAAGGTTGTACATTACGTCAAAGTCAGGACCTTTAATCTGGGGCCTTGTCAGTTGATGAAAACGGTGAGGAAGCTATCGGGTGGTGAATGTCAAGTGAAGCAACACAGATGTTTCTAAGAGGAACTTACAGATGGGGCAAACACACGAAAATAATTTTCTCTTTTACAGTCATAAGGAATACATCTGGTTTTATTTGCTCTGGTAACTTCTGGCACTTTTATAAGATGCTATCTGTGCTAGGCTGAAAATTTGTATAAGCAACACTAGAAGGAGTTAAACAGACATGCCAGACTGGGTTGATTCATCTAAATCAGTCTTTGAATGTAGTGTTTTGTGCTGTCAATATACTTTGTTTAAAAGTTAAAAGAAGAAATAAAATTAACAACAAATTAAACCTTTTTCTGTGTATAAATAAAATTATTTACAGCTAATGCTGGTTTTTACTTGGGCTTGCATTATCCGTCTGAGAAAATCTGAGAACTTTTTAAGGGATGGAACAGACTGTAGAATAAACATTTAATTGTCAGGTATTTTGATAAAGTGTACTAAAAAAACATAGCAATACATATTTACTTGTCATCTGTGTTAAGATTAATTTTCTTTTGGTAATTAGTACAGCTTGTAGCATCATCTGGTATTAGTACAGCTGGTATCACAGTCATTTTTGTCAGTCACCTGACAAATAAATACACAGTACAAGCTTTTTTATTAGTACACTTCATTAAACACATGTGGTTGAATGAAGTGTTTATTTTACAAGACCATGTATAGTCTTTTCTTAAACAGCTTTTCACATATTTTCTGACTTACTGAAAACTCCAGCAAAAACCTACATTAACTCTGAATAACCTTTTATAAAAAGTCAAACCGCCAACAGCACAAACTAAAAGGAAATATTTCTTTCCAATACCATGTTTGTTTTCTTTTTCCATCTAATAGTCCAGCATATGTGAGGCTGGATGGTGATATTCTTTCACTGTTGTTTGCTTGCTTGCTTGCTATTGGAACATATAAAATTGTTTCAGTGCATTTCAGAAAGATCTGTCATAGGAGGCAGGCTGAGCAGTCTTCATCTTCCTTAGTGCTGTTCTTACTTCTAGGGTGGGCTCCTCTTCTTCTCTCATCGTAGGCTGTTTCTGGGGCAGTACAGCTTCTGTGGGGTTTCTTCATTCAGAAGCTACACTAAATACTCCTTCCATCTGCCTTTGATGTCCTGTGCACTGGTGAGCAGGTTGTTGCTGGCATCCCTTATGAAGGGTGTCTGACTATCTTCTTTATATTTCTGTCTTTGTCTTGAAACCTGATACAGTTTCTTTGTGCCCCTTACTGAGTCACTTTCCAGAAGTTGGTAGAGTGCCTCCAATGTCATACTCTTTGCTATCGCAACTTCTTTCTTAGATTCTTTGTTAGCCAACCCATAGTCCTTTCTAGCCTTGTCTGTCTTTTCTGTCTCCCACTTCTTTCTGACTCCTCCTTTCTTTTGATGACTTCATAGACTTCTGCATTCCACCACCAGTTTTCCCTTATGTACCTTATTTCCATACCTGGCTCAGCCACATATCTATTCTGTAGTCCTAACACATACTGTTGTTAGGTGCTGTCACTCTTTTACAACTCCACCTACTTCCTCCTCTTTTTGGGGTGCTAGAGCCCTGAGTAATTCCTTGAACTGTTGTACTTTCTCTCTCCAATCAACTTTCAGGTCTTCAGCCTGGTCTCTGTTGACCTTAGAGCCTTCTCTGACAACCTGCTTGTAGCTGATTGTGGCAACTAGTGGTTTATGCTGTGGGCCAACTGTTTCACTGGGGATGACTTTACAATCATGGATTCTACCCCACTGCCTTTTCCTTACTAAGAGGATGTCTATCTGAGTCACATGTTGGCTACTCTCGTATGTGATCTTGTGACTGTCCCTCTTTCTGAACCATGTGTTGGCTACCATCAAGCCATTTGCCAGACAGAAGTCTAGAACGGCTTCTCTTTCTTTATTCCTATTGCGCCACCCATGTGGATCAAGGCAGTCCTCATATCCTGTTCTGTCTGTCCCGATATGTGCATTCAAGTCACCTGTTATCAACACCAATTCATGCTGTCCTGCTTTATCTAGTAAGTTCTGCAACTGTTGTCTGAATGCACTCTTTTCCTCGCTATCACATCCCTGCTGGGGGGCATAGGCTTAGATTATGAATACTGCCCTATCATTACACTGGTGTCTGACTGCCATAAGATTGTCATTAATTCTGATGATATCCCTCACTGCCTTCTGAAGCCTCTCTCTCACCACAATTCCTACACCATTTCTACCCTGTCCCCCACCTGAGTAGTAGAGTCGTGATCCCAATACAAGTGGCTTTGCTGTTCTGCCCTTCCATCTCATCTTGTGAATATATAGGATGTCCAGCCTCCTCCATATCATGTCATCCACTTCCAAGGTGCATCTTGTCAGTCAATCTACACTAAGCATAGCAATTCTCAGTTCATGTTTGGCAGGTTGGTTGGGTTTACGTCCAGCTTTCGCTCAACAGAGCTATCCCAGATAACCCAGGCTGGGAAACTAGACACCAGCCAACCAGCCAGCCAGTAGCTTATTGACCCAAGGCTGCTGGGCTTTAGTGGGTACACACTGGTCAATAGGGACACATATACCCTTCCCATTAGCAAGGGTCCCTGGCGTGGGTCAGAGTAGGCCAGGTCCTCAACCACTTACTACTGGTAACTACCCATGCCCATTTTTGGTGACATTAGTCAACATGACTGAACCGCCTAGAGCCATATTTTACACCATCGAGTAGCTAGCCCTGCCATGGTGCTCAGTCTGTGATCTGTGTTCTCCTATATTGAGGATACTGTGCACCACAGCAGATACCCAAAGTGGTTGGTCTGTACAGCTCTTCCCCCTACAGGGCATCATGCAGAGTTTGTGCTACTGCCCACAGCTCCATTCATTGATGCGTTTGATGGCTACCCATCTATGTCAAGCAAAGTTCTTCATTACACTCTTCAAGAAAAATCTTGATGAGTGGATGGGAAATAGGAAATACACCCCAGGGATCAAGTTTGTGTTTCTGTGCAACAGTGGCACAGGAAAATAACTTTCTTGGGTGGTGTAAGCCAGGGAACCTTGTTGGCTAGGCTTACGTAGGCCCTTGGACTGATAGCCTAGTACCTACCTATGAACCTATGGAAGCACTCAGCACATTTTTAAGATATGGGAGAAACTCCATGGGGGCACAGGGAGAACATGCAAACTCCAAACAAGCATTGGTCAGAAGTCAGGATCGAACCTTGTACCTTGTGCATGGGAGGTGACGACCTTAACCATTAAGTCATCTGGTCTCACAGATGGTGGTGTTGTTGTTGATGGAATATCAAGCAAAGCAATGTGTGGGTTGGCCAGGGAAGTAATATATTAGAATATGCTACTGAGGGTGTAATAGTGAAATGTGGAAACCTACAAAATGAAGCATATTCCCATACTCGCTTGGCAGTCATTTCTTGTATGCAGTGTCTTCAGGCCAAACCATGCACATACCTTCACTAT
The DNA here is from genome assembly GCF_019279795.1 of Protopterus annectens. Taxonomy (NCBI): domain Eukaryota; kingdom Metazoa; phylum Chordata; order Ceratodontiformes; family Protopteridae; genus Protopterus; species Protopterus annectens. The sequence continues at coordinate 988,206,263 of NC_056737.1, read as the reverse complement.
ATACCCACTGTTTCCATCCAAGTCCACATATTCCCTACTGTAGGAATGCTAGACATGATTCACAGAAACAATGTGCTCTGCACAGAGGTTATATGCAAAGAAATACATGGAAAAGGTCATCTCCTAGTTTGAGAAAAATGCTCACAGAGGCTGCAGAATAAATGTGTGGATAACAAGTATTCCACTGATCTCCAGTGTAAAAGCAAATGAGACACACAGCATGAATACATATGACATGAATACAACTTCTAATATAATTCAGAGACAAACAGGCATTTTACCCCAGTGCACCCCAGTGTACCACAGCTGCTTACAGCAAAGGAGTTAAAAGGGACTTACAGATTTGTACTTAATTCAGAAAGAGTCTTCTGCATTATTATGCACTGTCACCCTTCCAAAACACGTATACAAAAGCAATGTCTTTCAGCTTTTCCCGGTTAGGGGTCGCCACAGCAGGTCATCGGTCTGCAGACTGATTGGCAGTGGAGTTTTACAGTGTCGAATTGCCAGCCTTGCTCCCAGCCTTCACAGAAGGCACAAATACACACACACACACACCTACCTGCATGTTTTTTAAAGTTCACTCAACTGCAAGCAGGATATGCAGATTCTGCACAGAAGGGGCTCCAGCCAAGAATCGAACCAAAGAACCTCTTACTGTGAGGTAACAATGCTAACCACTGCACCACAGCCGATACCCCAAAACACAGATACACATATTCTCAAATATCACACACACATATGCAAACACATGTGTGTACATGTGTACACACACATGCAGACACACTAAAATGTTGATCACTACTCTGTAATTTTTCCTCAAAAAACTTTAGCCATTCCAGCACACACACATCATACAAAACAATTAAAAGTTTTCCCATAATGTTCACATATACAAATGCTATTGTGATCATCATCCACCAGGACAACATTGGCATGATCCAACAGCACCAGACTCTAATATGGCTTTGTAAGGTGTCAGGAAACAGAGTATGAAGTCCAGATAAGATACAAAGCAAAAGTAAATACATTCTTAGCTTTATTCATCAATTCAAAACTATAAGCAGTTAATGAGCGACTTCCTGATTTGTTCAGCCTTCATTTTCCTGTTAATGAGCTGCTTCCTGATTCGCTCAGCCTTCATTTGGCTACTCTACGACTCAGGGTAGGTCACGTCATCAGACAGTGCTCTGTGGCGATTGCCAAACTGAACAATGTTCCTCACTGGTCTCCTGGATCACATGCCTTGTAAATGCCTACGAACCTACTGGCCATCAAGTAACGTAACCATTGAAACACAGTATCCAGCTTCCTGTATTTGTGACAAGGTGTGCTGAAAAATAGTGTCCAACTTCCTATATTTGTGACAAGGTGTGCTGAAAAATAGTGTCCAACTTCCTGTATTTGTGACAAGGTGTGCTGAAAAATAGTGTCAAACTTCCTGTATTTGTGACAAGGTGTGCTGAAAAATAGTGTCCAACTTCCTGTATTTGTGACAAGGTGTGCTGAAAAATAGTGTCCAACTTCCTGTATTTGTGACAAGGTGTGCTGAAAAATAGTGCCCAACTTCCTGTATTTGTAACAAGATGTGCTAAAAAACAGTGTCCAGTTTCATGTATTTCTGACAAAATATGCTGAAACAGTGTCCCACTTCCTGTATTTTTGACAAGATGTGCGGAAACACACTGTCCAACTTCCTGTACCTGGGACAGCACTGTCGGAGATGCTGGGTGGGCAGATTGGTGGGACAAAGGGAGATGATTTTTTTGAGCTATGATATAGAATTGGAATTGCCTAGACATGGTAAGACCTTGCTGTGTCTAATTATGGTGGCTGCGAGAAAAACAATTACTAGAAAATGGAAATCAAAATTTAAAAACCTACAACATTAGAAGTAATGAATATAGTAATAGAGATAAAAGAACTGGAATTGAGATCTTTAGGAAAGGGTAGAAGCAAAAGGACAGTTGTGTACACTTACCATAAAAGTAGATGTTCGAGTGTATTCACTGTTGCAGTCATCACATTTGGGTTACCCCTGCCAGGGTAGTCCTTGGCTGGCCCGAATACTAGAGACTTACTATTTCTGTGTTAGTTGTTGTCACTGGAGGACTGACATTGGGTCGTCACTAGTATAAAGTAAGGCAGTTGACGCCATTACATCAGTTTTTCTTGCCCTAACCTGTCAGGTGCCCCCAAGTAGCAGGCAAGGTTCTGGTGGAAGAAACCCCACCAGTGGAAAATAAATACCAATATGTCCCTTGTAAGGAAAGGAGAACATCAAGTTAGAATGGTAATAGAAGGAGAAAGAGTAGCTAGGGGGATGGAGGGAGGGAAACCAGGATGGCAACAGTGAATACACTCAAACATTTACGTTTATGGTAAGTGTACACAACTGTACTATGTTCTTTGTGTTTCACTGTTGCAGTCATCACATTTGGGTCGATTCCCAAAGCTGAGGAAAAGGGTGGAGGCAGTCAATGAAACTAGGGGCTGGCTATGATGCCCTGCAAGACTGCAGAGGCAAACCCTGCCCTGGATTTGGAGAAGAGAGGCAGGTGGTAATGCTCGGTAAAAGTGTGAACAGATGTCCAGGTGGCAGCCTCCAGAATGTCCCTGGTGGGGATTCCTCTGAGGAAAGGTGCAGAGGTGGAGGTTGCTCTGGTGGAGTGTGCCCTGACTCCCTTAGGGGAGGCTTTCCATGCTGTTTGCAGTAGAAATGGATGCAGTGTACTATCCATTTGGTAATGGTTTGTCTGGCGATGGCTTTGCCTTCTGCCCCTGTAGCAAAGCTAACCAGCAATTGATCAGACATTCTGAAGGATTTAGTCCTGTCTAGATAGAATCTGAGCTGTCTGTGCACATCTAGAGAGTGAAGAATCCTTTCCCCCTTGTTCTGGGGATTAGGAAAAATGGTGGGCAAATTAATGGAATGGTTAAGAGCCACACTGGACACCACCTTGGGCATGAAGGATGGGTAAATTCTGAGGGATACCCTGTCTGCATAGAAGTGCTTGCAGCTCAGACACTCTTCTGGCTGAAGTGACAGCCAGAAGTAATGCTGTCTTCCAGGGGGGGAAATTTAGCTCTGCAGAAGAAGCTGGTTCAAAAGGAGGCGGGGTGAGCTTTTCTGTTGCAAAGTTAAGGTCCCAAGCTGGTGTTGTTGCCCTTCTGGGAGACCTCAAGTTGCTAGCCCCACTGAGGAACTGTTTAATCAAAGGGTGTGAGAAAAGGGGCTGCTCAGTGGGAAAATGAGCAGAAATAGCAGAGGCATGAATTTTTATAGAGGAGTAAGAGAGACCACTGTGTAGTAGGAGAGGGAGGGAGGGCTGTGTCGTATTGGCTCCCTTAGCCTGGATGCAGGTGCAGAACCTTTTCCATTTATCACCATAAGACTTTCTGCTGCTAGGATGTCTGGCCTCATGGATAACATCCAGTACCTGTTTACTGAGGCTGGCAGATTGGTTTGGGGTTAGGGAATAAGCCAAGCTGCCAAACTGAGTGTCTGCAATTGAGGATGCATGAATTCCCCTTCCCTCTGGGTCAGGAGTTTGGAATCCAGGGAAGAGGCCATGAAGGTAGCAGGGACAGGCTGCCCAGCAAGGGGTACCATGGCTGCTGGGGCCAGTCTGGAGCTATAAGAATGGTCCTTGGTTTTTCCTCCCTTATTTTGAGCAGTACTCTGGGGATGAGAGGCAGGGGAGGAAAGGCATAGACCAATAGACTGACCCAGGGGAAGGACAGGGCATCCACTTTCCAAGTCATGCAGTGAGGCTCCCTGGTGCAGAATTTGCTGAGCTGATGGTTGGTGTGGGAGGCAAAGAGGTCGAGCTTCGGGGTTCCCCATTTCTGAGTTATTAGGGTGAAGGTACTTCTGTTGAGTTGCCACTTGTGTGGGTCCAGAAGATTTCTGCTTAATTGGTCTGCCAGAGAGTTGAGAGAGCCTGGTAGGAATTGTGCTAACAGGTGTAGTTACATGGCAGAGGCTGTGTGCCATAGGGACATGACCAGCCTGCATAGAGGGTAGGAGTGAGTCCCCCCCTGCTTGTTGATGTACCACATCACAGTGGTGCTGTCTGTTTTGATCAGGAGAGCCCCTGGAGAGAGAAGGGGCTTGAAAGCTATCAAGGTGCGCTGCACAGCCATCATCTCTTCTTGACTGATGTGCAGAGGGATTTGCTGTGGGCTCCATTAGCCCTGTATACACCTGCCATCCAGGTGTGCACTCCAAGCACAGTCTGAAGCATCTGTGGTGAGGGTCTGGGTGGCGGGGGGTGGGGAGAAAGGCATTCCCTTGTTGTGGGAGCATGCTGTTGCCCACCAAAGAAAATCTTTTCTAAGGCAAGGAATTATAGGTAGAAGAGTTTCCAGGTCTTGAGAGTGTTGGCAGCAAAGGCTATTTAGTTACCATTGAAATTTGTGTCAAGATTTGGTAGTGTGAAGGACTTCCTTGGAAGCCGGTGCCTGCTCAGCAGCTCCGGATCCATCCAAGGTTTAGATGACCACAGGATCCTTAGTTGAAGAAGAGTTTTCTGATATACTGGACTCTGAAAGGGTCTCAGTAGTGGCCTGCGAATCAACGTAAGCAGGCATCAGGGGCTGCGAAAGCACCTCACTGAGTACCGGAGAACTGACGACTAGCTTAACCGAAGTGTCGTCTGTAGGTTTGGACCTGTGCAGTCTGCCTCTGTCTTTATCTTTACATTTTTTCAGAAGATCTGCTGTCGGATGGCTTACCGAAGCCATGGCTACAATAAGGGCCCAATGATGGACAGTTCTGGTGTTGAACAAGCACAGAAGCGACAAAGAGGGACATTGTCGTCTGGGCCTACACAAGAGATGCAGTAAGAGTGGAAGTATCGGTGTGGTATTTGTGTTCCACAGGCGAGACAATTATTAACTTTTTCTGACATCGGTTAGTGCAAGAAAAAAGGTTCCCAATGGGGTACTTAGCTTTAGAAGACTTCAACTTTAATTCAATAGTTGAAAACTCGTGCAAACTGCTTCTGATTCTGGCTCCACAGCAAGAAAGACTGACATAATGGTGTCAGCTGCCTTACTTTATACTACTGATGACCTGACGTCAGTCCTCAAGCAACAGCAACTGACGCTCTCTGGTATTCGGACCGGCCAAGGGCTACCCTGGCAGGGATAACCCAAATGTGATGACTGCAACAGTGAAACACGAAGAATATCTACATAGGAAACAATGTGAATTGTGGGAGCAATACATACAGAGTATGAATGAGATTTAAAAGAAAACATGATTTAAATGAGCTGTGTAATGTTTGACTGAAAATGATTGGGTAGATTATAAGTGATGTATAATGTTTGCAACTGGGAGTGTGTCAGTATGGTTTGTGATGTAAAATGCTTGCAACTAGGATTGTGTTGGTGTGATTTGTTTTTATTTATATAAATGTATGATTGCTATGTTGTAAGTGATGGTTTAATAAAGATGTTTTTTGTTTTCAAAGGGGGGGGCAGGAACTGAATAATTTATGTAATGTTGCTTAGGTTATATGATATATAGCAATATATGTGAAGCATAATGTTTATAAATATGAACTTGTTAGTACAGTTTCATTACTTTTCTATAAATATAAATTTGCCTATGTTACAAGTCCTAATTCAATAAAGGTGTTTAAAAAAAGATCATTTTGGAAGGAAGTTAGGCTGACCAGTTCTAATTGGAAGAGGAAGTTTATTGCACAGTAATGGTATATTTTGTGTAATGCATCAGTTTCATTTCTTATATTACTGTTATTTACTTTTGGTAGTGCATTCCTTAATCTGACATTACATTCCCCAGGACTGTGCTCCAGACCACTGAGGTAAAAATGATCTTTATGGTGTGACTAGACATCACTTTATAATCAGATGGGCTGCAGCATATGCTTTCCTAACATTTTTCCTTACATTTTCTCCCTCTTGTGTCTCCCACAAATACATTTTGAGCTCAGTCTTGCATCACTTAGAGGAACTGTCATCTAGGCAAAGTTTGTTTTCTCTCCTTAACTCCCAGCTACCATGTCAGAACCACCCTTGTTCCAACAGTCTGTGGATCTGACCTCACCTCCCCAAGACTAGGTCATCCCATTTTTAAGACTACACTCTGACTGCTCCTAGGCCAGGCAGCTACTTGCTCCTGAAGACATGTCACATCACGGTGAATTACGGAAGTTTTTTCTTTAAATACACTGACCTTACTCATAATACATCTGATTTGTGTGCAGGTGAAACAAGGAAGCACAATATTGGCCCAATGATGCTCGAACACCAACTGTGATACACAGATTTACAGTCATAGTATTATGTGCGAACACCAACCCTCATGCACAGATTTATAATCATAGAATTATGTGCGAATGCCAACCCTCCAGCACAGATTTAAAATCAGAGTATTATGTGCGAACGCCAACCCTCATGCACAGATTTAAAATCACAGTATTATGTGCGAAAGCCAACCCTCATGCACAGATTTATAATCACAGTATTATGTGTGAATGCCAACCCTCATGCACAGATATATAATCACAGTATTATGTGTGAATACCAACCCTCATGCACAGATTTATAACCACAGTACTATGTGTGAATACCAACCCTCATGCACAGATTTATAATCACAGTATTATGTGTGAATGCCAACCCTCATGCACAGATTTATAATCACACTATTATGTGCGAACGCCAACCCTCATGCACAGATTTATAATCACAGTATTATGTGTGAATGCCAACCCTCATGCACAGATTCATAACCACAGTATTATGTGCGAATGCAAACCCTCATGCACAGATTTATAATCACAGTACTATGTGTGAATGCCAACCCTCATGCACAGATTTATAATCACAGTATTATGTGCGAATGCCAACCCTCATGCACAGATTTATAATCACAGTATTAAGTGTGAATGCCAACCCTCATGCACAGATTTATAATCACAGTATTATGTGCAAATGCCAACCCTCATGCACAGATTTATAATCACAGTATTATGTGTGAACGCCAACCCTCATGCACAGATTCATAATCACAGTATTATGTGTGAATGCAAACCCTCATGCACAGATTTATAATCACAGTATTATGTGCAAATGCCAACCCTCATGCACAGATTTATAATCACAGTATTATGTGCAGACACCAACCCTCATGCACAGATTTATAATCACAATATTATGTGTGAATGCCAACCCTCATGCACAGATTTATAATCACAGTATTATCTATGAATACTAACCCTCATGTACAGATTTATAATCACAGTTTTATGTGAGAAAGCCAACCCTCTTGCACAGATTTATAACCAAAGTATTATGTGCGAATGCCAACCCTCATGCACAGATTTAAAATCACAGTATTATAATCACAGTATTGTGTGAACACCAACCCTCATGAACAGAATTATAATCACAGTATTATAATCACAGCATTATGTGCGAACACCAGCCCTCATGCACAGATTTATAATCACAGTATTATGTGTGAACGCCAACCCTCCTGCACAGACATATAATCACAGTGTTATGTGCAAATGCCAACCCTCATGGACAGATTTATAATCACAGTATTATGTGCAAATGCCAACCCTCCTCCACAGATTTATAATCACAGTAGTATGTGCAAATACCAACCCTCATGCACAGATTTATAATCACAGTATTATGTGCAAACACCAACCTTCATGCACAGATTTATAATCACAGTATTATGTGCGAACGCCAACCCTCATGCACAGATTTATAATCACAGTATCATGTGCGAATACTAACCCTCATAGACAGATTCATAATCACAGTATTATGTGCGAATGCCAACCCTCATGCACAGATTCATAATCACAGTATCATGTGCGAATACTAACCCTCATACACAGATTCATAATCACAGTATTATGTGTGAATGCAAACCCTCAAGCACAGATTTATGATCACGGTATTATGTGCGAATGTCAGCCCTCATGCACAGATTTATAATCACAGTATTATGTGTGAAATCTAACCCTCATGCACAGATTTATAATCACAGTATTATGTGCAAATGCCAACCCTCATGCACAGATGTATAATCACAGTATTATGTGCGAATGCCAACCCTCATGCACAGATTCATAATCATAGTATTATGTGTGAATGCCAACCCTCATGCACAGATTCATAATCACAGTATTATTTGCGAATGCCAACCCTCATGCACAGATTTATCATCACGGTATTATGTGCGAATGCCAGCCCTCATGCACAGATTTATAATCACAGTATTATGTGTGAAATCCAACCCTCATGCACAGATTTATAATCACAGTATTATGTGCAAATGCCAACCCTCATGCACAGATATATAATCACAGTATTATGTGTGAATGCCAACCCTCATGCACAGATTCATAATCACAGTATTATGTGTGAACACCAACCCTCATGCACAGATTTATAATCACAGTATTATGTGCGAACGCCAACCCTCATGCACAACGCCAACCCTCATGCACAGACTTATAATCACAGTATTATGTGCAAATAACAACCCTCATGCAGAGATTCATAATCACAGTATTATGTGTGAATGCCAACCCTCATGCACAGATTTATAATCACAGTATTATGTGTGAACACCAACCCTCATGCACAGATTTATAATCACAGTATTATGTGTGAACGCCAACCCTCATGCACAACGCCAACCCTCATGCACAGACTTATAATCACAGTATTATGTGCAAATAACAACCCTCATGCAGAGATTCATAATCACAGTATTATGTGTGAATGCCAACCCTCATGCACAGATTTATAATCACAGTATTATGTGTGAATGCCAACCCTCATGCACAGATTTATAATCAAAGTATTATGTGTGAATACCAGCCCTCATGCACCATGACTTTACCAGCTGCTGCAGCTAATGCCAGCATCAGCTAGTGGATCACTGCAGTGGTGGACTAAGTTACCTCCTTGCCATGAGATATCCAACCCATCACTGGATTTTCACTTGCACTCTTGCCCATTGGACCGCAGACTGATCATGACTGTACCTAGGAATAAGTTAAGTGCTACTACTTTCAGTATTCTGTTACTTGTCAATGTGTGGTTCCATGTTGTTATTGGTGCAACAGGCAGACTGATCATGACTGTACCTAGGAATGAGTTAACTGCGACTACTTTCAGTATTCTGTTACTTGTCAATGTGCGGTTCAATGTTGTTATTGGTGCAACAGGCAGACTGATCATGACTGTACCTAGGAATGAGTTAAGTGCTACTACTTTCAGTATTCTGTTACTTGTCAATATGTGGTTCCATGTTGTTATTGGTGCAACAGGCAGACCGATCATGACTGTACCTAGGAATGAGTTAACTGCGACTACTTTCAGTATTCTGTTACTTGTCAATGTGTGGTTCAATGTTGTTATTGGTGCAACAGGCTGACTGATCATGACTGTACCTAGGAATGAGTTAACTGCCACTACTTTCAGTATTCTGTTACTTGTCAATGTGTGGTTCCATGTTGTTATTGGTGCAACAGGCAGACTGATCATGACTGTACCTAGGAATGAGTTAACTGCCACTACTTTCAGTATTCTGTTACTTGTCAATGTGTGGTTCCATGTTGTTATTGGTGCAACAGGCAGACTGATCATGACTGTACCTAGGAATGAGTTAACTGCGACTACTTTCAGTATTCTGTTACTTGTCAATGTGCGGTTCAATGTTGTTATTGGTGCAACAGGCAGACTGATCATGACTGTACCTAGGAATGAGTTAAGTGCTACTACTTTCAGTATTCTGTTACTTGTCAATGTGTGGTTCCATGTTGTTATTGGTGCAACAAGCTGACTTTAGGAGGAAGGTTTCTGGTTGCTAAGTAAATGCATTTTCACTAATAAGAAGTCAAGAAGGGACAGAAATCTTAGGAATACATTATTTTCACTGGTGGATTTACGTGATGACATGCAAGAGTGTCACTAATGGATTTAGGATGGTTGTGGGTTACACCAGTGAATTACAATTCTGTGTATTCTGTGGCATTTGTACTTTATATTATGAAATTTGTGAATGTGTGGTGCAATGTTTTTAATTTTGAGCTTCTGACATTTCTTTACTTTTGTCTTGATGTTTTCACAGTTGTGCTTTAGATATTTTGTGTTTCTGATATAGACCTATATTTATATATATATATATATATACAATATATATATATATATATATATATATATATATATATTTTTTTTTTTTTGCATTATTTCTCAAAGTAATTATGTCACATAACTTGAACTCATTTGTATGTTCAGCTATCAAGAGTTTTTTCTCATGTTTATATCTGAGAAGAGCAGTCCAGAAAAAATTAGCTGCTGTATAGGCCTTTATAAGACACTATACCAACTTATTGGGATATACAGGTAATGATCCCCCCTGACCATGTTCATCTTATACCTTTTTTAGGCATGTAAATCCACTAAGCACAACTGCTCATTTCATGAGGCAACCCCAGTGTACTGTCTGGTTAAATGATGTGCCCTGATGTACACAGTCGGTGAATGGAGCATTGGGGAGTCAAACCAGGGACTAGATGATGAACTCAATTCACACCTCACAGCCTTCATCCCGTGGGCTAAACTGCAAAGTGTTCTATTTCTCTGTTGGTCACCAGGTGTGCTGCTTACTGATGCAATTGTGCAGCGATGCTTAAGACATTTAATTTGACAGATACTTCCCCTTATGTGGAATCATGCCAAAAAGCCTTATTATGGTCAAGATAAACAGTATGTACTGTTGTGCCTTCATCAAGTACTGTTATTACCTCTCCAATGAATTCTGCAAGAATCAATAGATAAGCTTATTCAATAAGTAACTCATACTGTTCCATGTAATTCACAAGTAGGGCTCCTGTGTCATTTTGGATAAGTTCTATTAAGGATCTCCCAATGAAATTACATAGAATATCAGTCACTGTGTGCTAAACTGTGTGTATCTGATATGATCCACTTCTATAATCTAGTATGACTATTATCTTTTCATGTTAGATCACAGAAATGTTTGCATAGTAGAATTTTATGGGTCTATGTCAAAAGATCGAACAGACAAATTGTCAAAACCCATATGGTTGAGATTGAGTTTAGTAGGGATCAGGACATATGCCCTTTTTCCCACTGTAGTGCAATCTCAGAGTTGCTATATATAATTAGCAGGATGTGTGGGGGATGCAGGGGGGCTTGACCCCTTGCAAAAGCATTGTTTTTGCAGAATGCGGGTGATGTTGACTTTGATTTTTTTCAGCTGACTGAATTGTTAATCATATGGTCTCAAGCATAAGGGTTTTGACAACTTGTCCATTTGATCTTTTGACGTTGACTGAAATAATATCATTAATAAGCATTTACTATCTTTTTTACTAATCTTTATAAGAAGACACAATGCCCAGGGCCCTAAGAACCTGGCATTTCAACTTAATATTTTATTTTACTTGTGACAACAGTTATTATTTCTGTAATTGTTGTCTATAGTCATCTGCAACATTTTTACTTATGAAGTTTGCAAAAAAACATTCATTGCATCCTACATTTGGGTGATGAACTGACTGACTGTTTGACTTGGCTAATTTTCTTTTGGTAATCATTTGCATGGACTGGACTAGATGATGTTTTTATTTGCTTACCAACACCAAAAAGTACAATCAGGGCAAATATTGAACAGAAAGAAGTTTTAACCACACAGAAACGTGAAAAAAGGCAATATAGGCAGAATCTATGATTTCTTACAGCAATAATGAATAAGGATGTCCTTCAAATCACAGTCACCTCACCAAAGTACCAGACAAAATGAACGTCCCTCTCATTGACAAGCAACAAAGGAATGAAATAAATCATGAACTTTTTCACATTTAACTGCCACAGATATAAAAAAAATAATTTGACTTATAAAAATACCAGAAACACAGACAACTCTCTTTTTGCTGGGCACCAAACCAGTTAACACATCTCCTGCCACTTATGTGTACTAACTCAGATATGGCGCAAACATGGAGACAGAGACACAGTTGCTAATATGCAATATTGTTTCCTATAATTATGTTTGCAGGATCTCTAACTTGGCAGAAACAAAATCACAAAACATTGCTTAGGCAGTCTGGAAAACTGAACAAGAACAATATTTGATAAAAGAAAATTTCAGTGAGATAGAATTTGTGAGGGTTCATAGATGTGTCCTGTGACAACGTTCTAATTCCAAAGGATAAAACTTTCCAAACAGGAAGAAACATATTAAGGGTATAACTCAGACACGGGCCTCCATCACAGCTAATTATAACATTTAGACGTACATCGAGTGACATTTTAAATTATACCACAAATACATACAAGGTCATCAAAACAAAGATGCAGTCACGGGTTAACAGAAGGATTGACATTTTAAGTTATCACCCTTTTAATATATACTTTGATATTGAGAAACTTATGTGTGTTTTTATAACGATTGCACTTATAGGAACTGGTTAGGTAGTGCAATTAATTAGCCTGGAATTCTTTGTAATTCACATAATTTTTTATATTTGTAGAGAAAAGGTGCCACGTAGATAGTGCTATTTTGCTAAAGGCTTCATTTTAATTCACTGCCCCCACCCCAAAAAAAGGCCTGCACATGGTTAATGTTACCTGATATAGTGATTTCATGGGGTACTTGCAGGTGGCAAGGTTTAACCTTTGCATCAGGTTAGACCACTTTGCAGTGTAATGAAATGCTGCTTGTTTTTTGTTTTACAGTTTTCTGAAGTCATTAAATAATACCTTATTACAACTTTCATCCTCTGAAATCAAGCTGAGTAGCAGTGAACAGTAGTACACAGGAGTTGGACGTGAGTGAAATTACACTCAGTGTCTCTTGGTGAATTGTATTACTTATGACTGCATACTGCAGGTTGTTACTCAAAGTTACACGCATAACCGTTACTCATCCCTGAGTATTATAACTTATAACTTCTATGTGCACGATACAGCTTGTTAGTCAGGCATGCATACAAAATCTTATTACTTACCCAAGTATACCAAATGTTGTTACTCATCCTCACAAGTTATTAGTTGTTACTCATCCCTGCATACTACGATTTAGTACTTACATCTACATACTGTGGAGTATTATGCTGCCCCATGTACTAAAGACTGTTACTTCTAATCCCTGCATGTTAGATGTTGTTACTTATCTCTGTATACAACAGTTTGTTGCTCATTTTTAGGTACTACAGAGTGTTACCCATCCGTGCGTGCTAAAGCTTGTTACTCAACCCTGCAAGTTACAGTCTATTTTTCTCTGCATACTGCAGTTTTATAATATTCCATGTGTACTAAACCTTGTCACTCAACCCTACATACTAAACCTTGTTACTCCACCCTACATAATAAACTTTGTTACTCAGCCTTACATACTAAACTTTGTTACTCATCCCTGCATATTGTTTGCTACTCATCCCTGCATACCTCAGACTGTTTATAGATGTGCAGACACTTACTAGGATATTAATCTGTGAAGATCTTAAGAAGCCAAGCCTTGCAGTCCCTTGGTATTTTTTACCACTTATATTTTGTGTACGAATGACCGAGAGGTGGGCAAAATAAGGATAATTTGGGGTATTTATGTTTCCCCTATACCCTATCCTTCAAGGAGAGGGGTGCTAAATATTGGGTGAATTGTCAGTTATTAATCCATTCCTCCAAAATGCATTTGAATAGTCTAAGAGAAGTACTTTGCTTTATGTGGAGTGGAAGATGTTTCCATAGAAGTGGTATTTTCTGTGATACATATCCACCCCTTCAATGTGTTCTGCTTATTTTGTAAATGAGAATGAGATACCTCAAGTGGGCTTTTATGATACCAGTGGAAATGTGCATACATAACAGGTATAATTGAATAGGGTCTGTTGAAGTTCCATATGTAAGGGAGGGGTCACCTCTCAGCAGCCTGTATGATACTCAGAAGAGGGAGAGGCCTTTGAGATGGTCGGCATAGTTTTTACAATTTAATCCTTGAATTTGTTTAAGTGAGAAAAAGTTGTGGTTGCTTCAGATATCACAAGTATTTGGATAGTTATGTACTGACAGGGGCATGATATTAAATGATTGGCCTATTGAGTGTTGGGTACAGTGGAATGATTACATCCCTGAATCTGAATGCAGCACATTTAAATGTAAGCTGTGTGCTGACAAAGGATTTTCTTACATTAGTGGATATGTGTGAATAAAATACAGTTTCTTGTTGACATAGGTTCCTAGATCTGTAACTACAAGATTGATTTTTAGGTGTGTGTTACCAATGTGATAGTTACAAGGGAAGTCTTCCTTGCACAATATGATTGCGCACCTTCTGGCATTTAGTTTTAGTCCATGGTTTTGACACAAGTTATTTGCCCATGACAAGCCCTGTTGATGGAACTTGGGAGTCTTCATCCTTGCATAGGTTGTTACTCATCCTTGAATACTCTGCATAGTACAGCCTGTTACTAATCCTTGAATACTCTACATAGTATAGTCTGTTACTCATCCTTGAATACTCTGCATAGTATAGCCTGTTACTCATCCTTGAATACTCTGCATAGTATAGCCTGTCACTCATCCTTGAATACTCTACATAGTACAGCCTGTTACTCATCCTTGAATACTCTGCATAGTATAGCCTGTTACTCATCCTTGAATACTCTGCATAGTACAGCCTGTTACTCATCCTTGAATACTCTGCATAGTACAGCCTGTTACTCATCCTAGAATACTCTGCATAGTACAGCCTGTCACTCATCCTTGAATACTCTGCATAGTACAGCCTGTCACTCATCCTTGAATACTCTACATAGTACAGCCTGTCACTCATCCTTGAATACTCTACATAGTACAGCCTGTTACTCATCCTTGAATACTCTGCATAGTACAGCCTGTTACTCATCCTTGAATACTCTGCATAGTACAGCCTGTCACTCATCCTTGAATACTCTACATAGTATAGCCTGTCACTCATCCTTGAATACTCTACATAGTACAGCCTGTTACTCATCCTTGAATACTCTGCATAGTACAGCCTGTTACTCATCCTTGAATACTCTACACAGTATAGCCTGTTACTCATCCTTGAATACTCTGCATAGTACAGCCTGTTACTCATCCTTGAATACTCTGCATAGTACAGCCTGTTACTCATCCTTGAATACTCTGCATAGTACAGCCTGTTACTCATCCTTGAATACTCTACACAGTATAGCCTGTTACTCATCCTTTAATAATCTGCATAGTACAGCCTGTTACTCATCCTTGAATACTCTACACAGTATAGCCTGTTGCTCATCCTTGAATACTCTGCATAGTATAGCCTGTTACTCATCCTTGAATATTCTACATAGTATAGCCTTTTACTCATCCTTGAATACTCTACATAGTATAGCCTGTCACTCATCCTTGAATACTCTGCATAGTACAGCCTGTTACTCATCCTTGAATACTCTGCATAGTACAGCCTGTTACTCATCCTTGAATACTCTACATAGTATAGCCTGTTACTCATCCTTGAATACTCTGAATAGTATAGCCTGTCACTCATCCTTGAATGCTAAAGCTGTTTCTTGGCCCTGGTACTAGCGGTCATTTCTCATACTACACAGAGATGACCCTGTATGGAAATCGGTGCTGTCTGCAGGTGAGTGGCTCTGTCTGCAGTACCTCTGTACAGGATGAACAAGTGTTGTCATGCTGCATACCCCTCCTCCATCCCACTAGATGTGCCCAGTAAAGGCAAATGCTGAGTTACTAATGGACTGTGCATATGAAAAGCTGATGTATTTTTCTGATTCATGACTGCATATGTCATCTACTTTGTAAATTATATACTTTTGTCTGTATATGCTGCAGTACTATATATATGTATTCATGTTGCACTCTTACTCACTGATGCCTGGGCCATGACTAAAAAAGGTCAAAAGACCAGCCCACCCACCCACGCAGTTATGAAACAGCAATACATAAATAAACTCCTGTGGAGAAAACATCTCCCATAACAACAGGTAATTACACAGAAGTATAAGTGCTAGCAACAAGGCAGTATCACCTTGTAGTACTGGCTTATATTTCAGATGTATACTTCTCAACCGTACTGAATCTCTAGGTTTTTACTGGTTTTTGAGGTCCAAATAATGGGGTGCCATGATTCCCATGTGGCACCCCTTAATTTCTGAATTTCCTAGCTTTTTGTTTTAAAAAAAATGTTTCCAGCTTTTTTTCAGACTGACGTCATCATGTGGAGGCATATGCAGTGATGCCAGTTCACCCTGGCCAGTGTGAGTGTGTTTAAGTTCGCAATCCGCGGGACACACAGCTTGATTTATGTATTCAGGATTATGTGCTTCCATTCAAAAAGTGCGTGGCTGCTTGCATATTCATTCAGGATGTCCATGTTAAGCACTTGCATTAATACCGAGAACGCCGAGATGTTTATGTGCTGCCGTTCAGAAAGCGCGCAATTTGAAATTGTATTAACTTATGCTGCTTAGTCATTCAGGATGTATGCTGCTTATACAGGATGATCGTGCTCGCTTATTCATTCAGGGAACAGCTGAGAATTGCAATTTCCAAGATGTTTACTTATTCAATAGGATGTCCATGCTTCATTTACTCAGGAGTGTGTGTGTCTGTTTATAGGCTGCCAACCCTGCCGTTCAGAAAGTGCTTGCTTTCATTCAGGATGTCCATGCTTTATTTATTTATTTATTCAGGATGTCCATGTATTGTGTTTATTGGTGTTTTCACTGCATACCTAGTCCGCAAGTGCTTGCTTTCATTCAGGGTGTGTGTGCTTGGTGCTTCATTTATGTATTCAGGATGACCGTGTTTATTTGGATATTTATGTGCTGCCATTTAGAAAGCGCGGAATTTGAAATTGCATTCACTTATGCTGCAGAATTCTGTTCAGGATGTTCATGTGGTGCTGTGAGGTAAAGCATTCAGGATGTCTGTGTTTATTTGTTGCCATTTAGAAGCACGCCATTTGAAAATGCAGTGTGTGTAGTGTGTGTGTGTGTGTGTGTGTGTGTGTGTGTGTGTGTGTGTGTGTGTGTGTGTGTGTGTGTGTGTGTGAAATGCCTTAGATAGAGCCACCTGGTGGTTAGAGTTACTCAGGCTCAAATCCTGTACCTTAGGTACAAGGAGTAAGAGCCTGAGTTCTCTACCCATACCACCACTTTTGGTTGAAGGAGTTATATCTCTCAGCTATACAAATTTTCCCATAATGTCTAGAATGTATTAGGTTCATACTTTTGGTCTGTTTCTCTTACAATTTGGATGGTGCAGTGGTAATGTTGTTGCCTCACAGCAAGACGTTCTCTGGTTTGATTCTTGGAAGTTTTAATGCTAAAACTATGTAAAATAAGATCCAAATAAACATCATAGAAGTAAAGCAGTATGCACATTAGTGTTTATGGTAAATGGGGTGAAATAGCCAGGTAGTGGGACATTTGAATGGCTTCAGTGGGACTCTGGGCCATATTTTGGCTGTCTGTTCTTCAGTTTACATTTGAAAGTTGGTATCCCACAATTCCACTGGAGTGGGTGGGGTTACATGTTATGTTAATCAGTGTACAGATTTGTACCTATTTTCATGGGCCTTTGTCCAGATTTTTGATGTTTCGAGGTTGAGCGGTATGTTCAGGTGTCACTACTAGCACTTTGTGACATGGTGTAGAGAATTAATGTCAGTCACCGCTCATGAAATACTTCTGCCTTGAAGGACATACACAAGGCTCAAGTACAACTTCTGCTTCCTTCCTGATCACATCTTGTAGTATACCAAGATGATGCACCTAACATGCTTAGCTGTGTGCCCCCAAAAAAACAACTTCACAACAACTTCCTCTCTTATCCTGCATGTGGACATATGGCCTATCATAGTGTCTACCCTTACAGACCAAACACTTTGAATGGCTGCTGTGCTACCAGCCATATGTGGGCACAGGCTGTGATACTGTGCATGCGTACAGGAATGTATGTCCATCCTCAGGCACTAGTACTATCACACATGCACATCAAAAGTCGATGGGACTGTGTGTCCTTAAAATGATGTACACACCTCCTCTGATTGTATCCAGTATTATTATCAGTGGGGGTACACGGCCTGAGATGTTTTGTCCACTTTAACTAATGTATAACCATTCACAAACTATTCTGTACTATTTACTGTGTGAGCATACAGCCCTTGAGACTGTGCCAGTGTAAAAATGCTTACCTAACTTGCATGGACTTGCAGTCCTATTACAATATGTACAGTAGGCACTCAAGTCATACCACCAGGTGTGGTCATCAAATCAATACTGTCCTCAGATAGCTATTACTTCGCCTCCAACCCTCACAAATAGGGTTTACACATAGGTTCATAGGTAGGTACTAGGCTATCGGCCCAAGGGCCTATGTAAGCCTAGCCAGCAAGGTTCCATGGCTTATGCCACCCAAGAAAGTTATTTTCCTGTGCCACTGTCCAGCAGAGACACAGAAGTGATCCCTGGGGTGTATTTCCTATTTCCCATCCACTCATCAAGATTTTTTTGAAGAGTGATAATGAGGTACTTTGATTGACATAGATGGGTAGCCTGTTCCAGAGTAATGGAAGTCTCTGGGACAGGAATCTATCCTTCCAGCATGTCCTGTTTATTGTGGTGACAAGGTTTAGGTCCCTAGAGCATGTAGCTCGAAGGGATTGGGATTTCTTTAGGTGTAGCATGTCCAACAGCTCTGGGTTTGACATAATTTTACATGTTAGGCAGAGATCACCTCGGAGTAGGCGATATGCTACGGAGTAAAGCTGGAGTTTTTTGAGGCCAATCATCGTGAGACACTGTGAAGCAGGACGAAAGGAGAAACTGCAGTGGCTCATCAACAAAAGGATGGCAAAATAAAACTGGCCACAATGCAGCTTAATAAAAAGTAAAAACAGTACCATACCATTTTAACAGATGGGAAATGACAAGGCTCGAAAATACACAGGGAAACGCAGGACTTCAGGATGCCATTTACTATCGTAGCCTGCCTTCTAATTCATGCTGGCATCATTATTTTATTTACAGTTTTCTATAAATTAAAAAAAGCCTGCTTCTGCCTCATGTCTACTTATGCTGGCTAAATGTAGCACTATAACTTTTAATTCTTCTGTAAAAGTAAAACTAAACATTTAGAATGCCGCATGTGTGAACAAAGCCACCACTTCCTTTACATATATTAGAAGTTAGCTGGATTCAGACGCTCAGTACAATTTTCCTTTTTCTGTACCCCACTCCCAAACATTATTCTATATCCATGATCTCACACTGGCTGATGTAATGCTTTTTTATCCTTCAGAGTTTTATTGGTAATTTACAAAGAATAATGACTTCTAAGACCATACGTTTGACACACTCCTGGTCAACTGACTACGTTATACTAATATATAAACAGTTGTGCTGACTTACACAGAAGAGGTAGGATTTTAGCATTCTAAACATGATATATGAGCTACATTTTGGATCAGTGTCATGTTATCTAACCGAGATGTTGAAATCCCCCTCCCTGGACGTTGATTTATGACCCTGCATTTCCAATGAAAATGACACTGTATGCCAAAATTTAGATTACAAATCACTGAGAATGAAGCAATTTACCATGCAGGGTTTTCTCTTCAAAATTTTTAAAAAGCTGTTGAAAATATGCTTGTTCTCACAGTCATGAAAATCGTAAACACATTGGTTGTTTGTGTCTTTCTTTGGGAACCAGATAGTATCCACTTGGTAACAGCATAACACTTGATTTCAAAAGTAACAGAAATGTTAGGGAACGTTTGACAAGTAGTGTACAATAAAACGTGCACGCACTTTCTGTAGGACTCAGGCTTTCATCTGCTCGCTCTGTGTGGCTCATTACCAGCTTATCTGTAGCATGAGGCCTACCTTAACTATTGCCTCTTTACTTGCTTTCCGTCTCCCTCTTTGTCTATCGATATGTATATATATATATAAGTTATACATATGCATGCACAGACAAATCATATAAACTCAGAAATATATATGTATGCCTATATATATATATATATATATATATATATATATATATATATATATATATATTTTTTTTTTGTTAATTTTATTTTATTTATTTAATTAACATTTGTTAACTGGGAAAGTCCGACTAGGACAGAGCCTATTTTCAGCAGAGGCCCAGGGAGAAATACTCCAGATGCATGTCTTTAGAATGTGGGAGAAAACTGGAGTACCCAGACGAAACCCACGCAAATGCAGGGAGAACATGCAAACTCCGCACAGAAGGCACCCCAGCTGAGAATCAAACCAGAGAACCTCTTGCTGTGAAGTGACAATGTTAACTGCTGCACGACTGTGCCACACACACACACACACACACACACACACACACACACACACACACACACTCACACACTCATACAGATACAGTTTGATGATATACAGATGGATATACCGACAGCAAAAATATCTACATTAAAAATTACTGAAATACAAAATATTGACAAAATCTAATCACATTCAAAACTAATGTTTTGGAAGGGCTAAAGCTTCTCTACACCCTCCCACACCTCTTGTTAATTAGATATACTTACTGAGGTCGAACATAATGCTGCCTTTGTTGATATTTTGTGTTTAGCTATTTTTGAATTTGGATATTTCTACTGATGATGTTTTTACTGTCAGTATTATGCTGTTTATAAACTTAATTAGATCCATAAAGATAAACATGTGTCTGTATACACACACACACACACACACACACACACACACACACACACACACACACACACACACACACACACCAAATGTATGATGTGTCAGTAGTGCCAGCAGTGCCACAAGCTCAACAGGAAGCACACCTAACATTGGTATGTGATGATCAGCAGGCTGTGGGTTCTACTCCCAATCTAGGTATTAGGATAAATTTTTCAAAACTGCCACTACAGTGCAGTGTAATTTGAATGTGCTACACTACTAAACAGGTAGAAGGCACCAAGAAGAGGCTAACATTTGTTCCTGTTAGTTAGTTAGTTAGTTAGTTAGTTAGTTAGTTAGTTAGTTAGTTAGTTAGTTAGTTAGTTAGTTAGTTAGGAGTCCTGAACTACAGAGAGAAAAAAAACAGAAAGTGAAAATGACAGAGACAGAGAGGGATAAAGAGGTAGGGAAGGAATGACAGACGTGGACTCAAAGAGAGTGCAACCCACTAGTATGGAAATGTAGGCACTGTCTATACGCTTGTTGTTATCTCTAATACTCTTATTTGAGAAGAACCTGCACTTTTATGTTCTTTTGTATACTAAATGATGATGTTTTAAGACTGGTCCCTCTGCTGCCTTTATTGTTTCACAGATGTGGACAATGCCGTATTTTTGGCACACTTCATGTTAAACTCCTACATATGTAACTATCACTTCCAACATAAAAAACTCATCCACCAGAGTATAAACATCCCCAAAGAGAGTGAGAAATAGAGCGAGAGAGAGAAAAACAGAAAGAGATTAAGGGGAGGGAGAGAGAGAGAGAGAGAATCATGTAGCATGTGCAGGTTTCCTTTGTCCAGTGCAGCTGTGTTTGGGTCTACTGGCCAGAATGACAACTGAGAAGTAGCTACTGCAGAGTATCATTGCCATGGCCAAAGACTACACTAGGGCCACTTCAGTGTCTTAGACAGGTAATCCCACTGTATCACTAGCACAGCCAAAGACTACACTAGGGCCACTTCAGTGTCTTAGACAGGTAATCCCACTGTATCACTAGCACAGCCAAAGACTACACTACGGCCACTTCAATGTCTTAGACAGGTAATCCCACAGTATCATTAGCACAGCCAAAGACTACACTAGGGCCACTTCAGTGTCTTAGACAGGTAACCCCACAGTATCATTAGCACAGCCAAAGACTACACTAGGGCCACTTCAGTGTCTTAGACAGGTAATCCCACAGTATCATTAGCACAGCCAAAGGCTACACTAGGGCCACTTCAGTGTCTTAGACAGGTAATCCCACTGTATCACTAGCACAGCCAAAGGCTACACTAGGGCACTTCTACCTCTAAGACAGGTAATCCCACAGTATCACCACTACAGCCAAAGGCTACACTAGGGGCACTTCAGTGTCTTAGACAGGTAATCCCACAGTATCATTAGCACAGCCAAAGACTACACTAGGGCCACTTCAGTGTCTTAGACAGGTAATCCCACAGTATCATTAGCACAGCCAAAGGCTACACTAGGGCCACTTCAGTGTCTTAGACAGGTAATCCCACTGTATCACTAGCACAGCCAAAGGCTACACTAGGGCCACTTCAGTGTCTTAGACAGGTAATCCCACAGTATCATTAGCACAGCCAAAGGCTACACTAGGGCCACTTCAGTGTCTTAGACAGGTAATCCCACTGTATCACTAGCACAGCCAAAGACTACACTAGGGCCACTTCAGTGTCTTAGACAGGTAATCCCACAGTATCATTAGCACAGCCAAAGGCTACACTAGGGCCACTTCAGTGTCTTAGACAGGTAATCCCACTGTATCACTAGCACAGCCAAAGGCTACACTAGGGCACTTCTACCTCTAAGACAGGTAATCCCACAGTATCACCACTACAGCCAAAGGCTACACTAGGGCACTTCAATGTCTTAGACAGGTAATCCCACAGTATCATTAGCACAGCCAAAGACTACACTAGGGCCACTTCAGTGTCTTAGACAGGTAATCCCACAGTATCATTAGCACAGCCAAAGGCTACACTAGGGGCACTTCAGTGTCTTAGACAGGTAATCCCACAGTATCACCACTACAGCCAAAGACTATACTAGGGCCACTTCAGTGTCTTAGACAGGTAATCCCACAGTATCACTAGCACAGCCAAAGACTACACTAGGGCCACTTCAGTGTCTTAGACAGGTAATCCCATAGTATCACTAGCACAGCCAAAGACTACACTAGGGCCACTTCAGTGTCTTAGACAGGTAATCCCACAGTATCATTAGCACAGCCAAAGGCTACACTATGGACACTTCTACCTCTAAGACAGGTAATCCCACAGTATCACCACTACAGCCAAAGGCTACACTAGGGGCACTTCTATGTCTGAGACAGTTAATCCCTCAGTATCATTAGCACAGCTAAAGGCTACACTAGGGGCACTTCTACCTATAAGACAGGTAATCCCACAGTATCATCACTACAGCCAAAGACTACACTAGGGCCACTTCAATGTCTTAGACAGGTAATCCCACAGTATCATTAGCACAGCCAAAGACTACACTAGGGCCACTTCAGTGTCTTAGACAGGTAATCCCACAGTATCATTAGCACAGCCAAAGGCTACACTATGGACACTTCTACCTCTAAGACAGGTAATCCCACAGTATCACCACTACAGCCAAAGGCTACACTAGGGGCACTTCTATGTCTGAGACAGTTAATCTCTCAGTATCATTAGCACAGCTAAAGGCTACACTAGGGGCACTTATACCTCTAAAACAGGTAATCCCACAGTATCATCACTACAGCCAAAGGCTACACTAGGGACACTTCTATGTCTGAGACAGGTAATCCCACAATATCATTAACACAGCCAAAGGCTACACTAGGGATACTTCTACCTCTAAGACAGGTAATCCTACAGTATCATTGACATGGACAAAGGCCATACTAGGGGCACGTCTACCTCTAAGACAGGTAATCCCACAGTATCACCACCACAGCCAAAGGCTATACTAGGGGCACTTCTACCTCTAAAACAGGTAATCCCACAGTATCATCACCACAGCCAAAGGCTACACTAGGGACACTTCTACCTCTAAAACAGGCAATCCCACAGTATCATCACCACAGTCAAAGGCTACACTAGGGACAATTCTACCTCTAAGACAGGTAATCCCACAGTATCACCACCACAGCCAAAGGCTACGCTAGGGGCACTTCAACCTCTAAGACAGGTAATACCACAGTGTCATTGCCACAGCAAAAAGCTACTCTAGGGACACTTCTTCCTCTAAGACAGGTAATCCTCGAGGATGACCTTGATGTATACCTTGTTGTTTTTGAGCAGTATGCCTACCAGGTGAGATGATACTGACCCAACTGGAAATAGAGGGGAAAACCTTCATGGACATGGAGCAAACTGATTATCAGGACTATAGTAATTTGAAAAAGACTTTCCATGTTAGAGTTGGTGTCACATTAGATGCATACACTTAAAAGCTTCATCACTGTACATTTACTCATAAAAAATGTCACACCTACAATCATGTGACTTAAAGCATATGATTCATTTACAGTTAGATCTTGGGGGGTCAATATACTAAAATAAAATGGCTTGATTTAATAGATACAGATTACAGACAGCAAATAAGACCCAAAATATAGAAGTCTGATAAAACAGATGAACACAGTAATTGAGACTATTAACAAAAATTCATTTATTATAACAGAACTAAATAGGATAGGTAGCGTTGTCGCCTCATAGCAAGACGTTATCCCGTTCGATTCTCAGCTAGAGCGTCTTCTGTGTGGAGGCATGTGTGAATGGGCATGCCTTCATTGAAGGTTGTGCGTCAGGGCTGGTAACCCGGTATGTAAAAATCCACTACCAATCATTAGCGGACCGGAGTTCCGCTGTGGCGACCCCTAACCTGGAAAAGCCGAAAGACACAAACAAACAAACAAACAAACAAACTTTGCAGCTAAACTAATAACGGACAAAGTATTACCATAAAAACATACAGTAACAAAGGAAAGAAAGGGAACAGGTAAAATGACACCATGGAATCATCAAACAGAGAAAAATACTAAGCAATTAAGGCAAGAAGTATCACCGTTAAAAGAATGTGGAAAAAGGAACATACAATCAAAAATACTTAGAAAGACAGACATGGTAAAAGCAATGCACAACATCAAAACAAACCAGGATTTATTATACACTCTTGACAATAGTAAACTAAAAACCTTAGCATAAGCAGGAAAACCTAGATGATATGGAGATACATTTAACTATAATTGTTATACTGGGGGGGTGGGTTTATGCTGCTCTCTGTAGATCATGCCCAGCTTTTTATGTGGGCAAAACAGAGAGGATGTTGAAACAATGGATATATGAGCCCTGCTATGATATAAGTAAATATAAACTTACTACTGCCCATTATAAACATGTAGGTACAAATGGGGAGCGTGGCTTTTTGGTTTTTGTTCTAGAACAGGTAGAACAGCAGCCATGGGGAGGACCCTAGCCTTTTATTTTAGAACACAGAGAGTTGCGGTGGCAAATCTTCTTGAATGTTTCTTCTTGGCCTGGCCTAAATGATGTCATTAGTATTAGTAGTGTGGCCTAAATGATGTCATTAGTATTAGTAGTGTGGCCTAAATGATGTTATTAGTATTAGTAGTGTGGCCTAAATGATGTCATTAGTATTACTAGTGTGGCCTAAATGATGTCATTAATATTAGTAGTGTGGCCTAAATGATGTCATTAGTATTAGTAGTGTGGCCTAAATGATGTCATTAGTATTAGTAGTGTGTTAAAGATGAAAGCATACGAGAAATAGCATTTTGGAATTTATAGTTGTAAGTTATAGGTTTATGTTATAAAATATTTTATAGGATGAGTGATATTCACTTGATTTAATTTACCTTCATTGATTAATTGTCATGTGATTTGCAGGGGTATATATACTTGATGGTGTTTTAATTTACATGGTCTGAAGAAGTCTATAATAAGGATGAAAGTGCTTACTGTCTGTTGGTATTGTTTTAATTAATAATAAAAACCCAGGGAATTTTTGTGGTTGCCGTGGAGTTTACATCTATGTTTCCAGTCTGTTAAAAGAAACATTTAGAAGAAAACTCAATCATGGCAATAGAACAAAAGGGTAATAAAAGAAAGTTGTGTTGAATAAAGGATCATTTGTTGCTAAATAAAGCCATAACAAAGAATTGCAAAAATGGGAAGAATTTAGGTATGGCATGGATAGATCACAATAAGTATTTGAAATCATTCCACGTTCATGAATAAAGGAATGCTTACTGATATATAAGATACAATGTACATTGATCAGTTGCATTACAGTGACCACGAAACAGTGGCAACCCACTTTGAAGCTGAACCTTGACAAAGGACAGATTATTATGCCATGGATACCTTCAAAAGGGGATATTTCAGGGTATTTCAGTTTTTGTCTTGCTCCTTACCCCATTAAGTGGTTTACCTAACAGATTAGTTTATGGTAAGAATTGTTTCCCAGAAAGCAATCTTGTTTAAAGCTTTCTCATTTACTTCTTGTGGGTGACTTAACATTCGATTTTCATCAGATGAGAGAAAGAAAAATCATAAAAAAGGTGACAAATACAGAGATCTCCTGGAAAAACATCGCACTCGTCAAGATTTGATGCAGAAATGGTTAAGGAGAGGTAAACTGAAACCATAAGATGAAAGGTTAGTAATGGTGACCCAGGATAGTGAACTATGTACTTGTTATTTTACACAATCTATTGAAAATCTGGAAGAAACAGACAAATGCCAAGTTCTGTAAAACAAAACTAGAAACAGTGACACATGTTGCTGCTAGGTGTGATACACATGTGGAAGAAGGCCTGTATACTGAAAGGGGCAATAATGTGATAAGACTGTTGAATTACAGATTATGCAAACATTACAATATTGATGTAGATGAGAAGCATTGGAAACATAAACCACAAAGCATTATAGAGAATGGTGATGTTTATATCACATGGTATCACCCATTACCAACAGATCAAAAATAGATTATTTGTATTTATTTATTTATATTTGACATTTGTTTACAGCAAGGGTCTGCTGGGCAGAAGCCCCCTTTCAGCGGAGGCCCGGGGAGAAAAGCTTCAAGCCAAAGTAAGCAATAACACATTTTATACAAAAAAAATAAAGTGGTTACAAGTTCCAAGGCAAACACGTTACATACATAAAAGTAGTTAAAAATACATATTAATAGAGGGGCATTTACATACAATGGATAATGCAAAGTTGTTAAGAGTTACATATGTTAAGGTTCAATGATGTTGGCAGAGATAACATTTATAGTCTATAAAGATGAGCTTTTCCTTGGGACACAAAACAGAAGGGTTAGGAGGGTAAGTTAAGGAAGCAGAGAGACAGGAGAAAAGTGTTGGATAAGGCTGGGAAGGAAGCAATAACTGAGATAGGTTGGGAGACCATATGATACAAGGAGTAGATGGGTATAAAGAAAAAGAAAGTAAGGCACAGCGAGTTAAAGGTAGTAGGGCATTAAGGACAGTGAGATAAAGGTAGTAGGGCATTAAGTACAGTGAGTTAAAGGTAGTAGGGCATTAATGACAGTGAGTTAAAGGTAGTAGGGCATTAAGTACAGTGAGTTAAAGGTAGTAGGGCATTAATGACAGTGAGTTAAAGGTAGTAGGGCATTAAGGACAGTAATAGGGTGTTAAGGACAGTGAGTTAAAGGTAGTAGGGCATTAAGGACAGTGAGTTAAAGGTAGTAGGGCATTAAGGACAGTGAGTTAAAGGTAGTAGGGCATTAAGTACAGTGAGTTAAAGGTAGTAGGGCATTAATGACAGTGAGTTAAAGGTAGTAGGGCATTAAGGACAGTAAGGAAGTAGGGTGTTAAGGACAGTGAGTTAAAGGTAGTAGGGCATTAAGGACAGTGAGTTAAAGGTAGTAGGGCATTAAGGACAGTAAGGTAGTAGGGCATTAAGGACAGTGAGTTAAAGGTAGTAGGGCATTAAGGACAGTTAGTTAAAGGTAGTAGGGCATTAAGGACAGTGATTTAAAGGTAGTAGGGTGTTAAGGACAGTTAGTTAAAGGTAGTAGGGCATTAAGGACAGTGAGTTAAAGGTAGTAGGGCATTAAGGACAGTGATTTAAAGGTAGTAGGGTGTTAAGGACAGTTAGTTAAAGGTAGTAGGGCATTAAGGACAGTGAGTTAAAGGTAGTAGGGCATTAAGGACAGTGAGTTAAAGGTAGTAGGGCATTAAGGACAGTGAGTTAAAGGTAGTAGGGCATTAAGGACAGTGAGTTAAAGGTAGTAGGGCATTAAGGACAGTGAGTTAAAGGTAGTAGGGCATTAAGGACAGTGAGTTAAAGGTAGTAGGGCATTAAGGACAGTGAGTTAAAGGTAGTAGGGCATTAAGGACAGTGAGTTAAAGGTAGCAGGGCATTAAGGACAGTAAGGTAGTAGGGTGTTAAGGACAGCGAGTTAAAGGTAGTAGGGCATTAAGGACAGTGAGTTAAAGGTAGTAGGGCATTAAGGACAGTGATTTAAAGGTAGTAGGGTGTTAAGGACAGTGAGTTAAAGGTAGTAGGGCATTAAGGACAGTGATTTAAAGGTAGTAGGGCGTTAAGGACAGTGAGTTAAAGGTAGTAGGGCTTTAAGGACAGTGAGTTAAAGGTAGTAGGGTGTTAAGGACAGTTAG